>NW_010525387.1:0-14459 GCF_000687285.1 Phaethon lepturus | reverse complement strand
TGAACCGACCAGTGATGGTGGTTTGGAAACAGTAGTTATTCCACAAGAGAGTCAAGACCTCACCACTGGTTTTGCCTAGACAGTTCTTATGGCTCAACTTCATTTGGGGAAAGGGAGGTTGCGTGAGGGTCATTAGCTGTTGTCCCCATCCCAGGTTCTGTCCTCAAGGTAAAATTGTCTTTCTTCTGAAAAATACCACAATTCTTTGGGCAAGGATCATAAATTTATCATGAGGGCTGTAAAATTAATTTTATAAAAATTACTTCTTGTTGAAAGGCTTCACTGTGTCTTTGGGTCTCCTCTGGAGACATCCAGCCAATCTGGCATGCAAGACCCAGCCAGCCTTTCTGGAAACTTGGCAGGACATTGTATCGACTGGAAGGCTGTTCTTCAGCTTGCCAGAGGCCTTGTCCTGCTGTGGGAGCAGCCTTTTCCTCGTCCTCTGGGTCATTCTGTTCTGCCAGGACTCATCAGGAAGATTCAGCACGGGAAAAGAGATTCCATGCCCCATGGCAGAAAAGGTGCTACTGATGCTTGGAAGTAGAGATGTGACTGATTTTAGTGGCTCGGTTGTGGCTTGTTCTCACAAGTTCTGATGTGGTCAGGATTTCTCTAGTATCTTCTATTTCTGGAAATGTTGTGGTCATCCTGCCAATCCTTTCTGTCATTCCCAATTACTTTTCTGACCTGGCTAGTGCCAGTCAGGAATGTCCTGCATTTCTCCAAGCGCTCTGTCTATGTGTTCTCCAGGACTGACATGCAAACTCTATGTCTTCAGCCTCTTCCACAGACATTTGAATGTTTTTGACTTCCATCAGTACACCCATATCCACAAGCTCAGGTAAGGCAAAGAACGTATAAAACGGCTCATTGGCCACTTTCATCCTGAAGTTCTCAGCAATGTGCAAATCTTCAGGGGTCCTCTGCCAGCTTACATAGCCACTTTTTTCCCTCTAGCTCTTAGCTAGCCAAAACGCAATGATGACAGGCTCCAAACCATGTTGTTTTGGTCCTTATCAAACGTCAGTCAGTTCTGCACCATTTCTAATTCCATTACTGAGTTAGATTCTGCAGCATTATTGTCCTGACCACCTAAGATAGCAGCGACAAACTGACCTTTCAGATTGTCTTCCCTGCCAATCAGTAAAATTGTGCTGTTGAACTGAATCATGCAAACCTAATGAAATATTTTTTCAGAGACAATACGTTATCTGGGACAAACCGTTCTCTTTTCCCTGGACCTCTTCAGGTTAGAAACGGGGTATAAAATAGAAAAATTTCTTGCCAACCTAGTCACAATGATGTTTGCATTGTCCTGGTGTACCAAAAGTTAACAATATGAGAAACCCACCCCCTCAAAGCCATCTCCCCTGTTAAGAGGAGTGAAGACAAAGGGCCATGGAGAAAAACTCCTGAAGTTATGCATGAGATTGGAGATGACCTAAATGTGAACTAAGAAAAATAGCAGCACCAGATTTGGTGTAAACTACAGAAAATGAGAGGAATGAATAAAGTCAAGGTAGTTGTAAATATAGCTGGTTTCCAGAAGAGGATTTTAAAGGGCACATTGTCAGAAGTAAGTGGAGCCAAAGAGCAGAGACGAGACTTTTGTCTTGTTAGAAACAATGCTGTGGCAATTTAAAGTGATGTATTTCAATTTACACAATGTGCGTGTCACATTTAAAACATTAATGGAAAAGGGTACTTTCTGCAAGTCTCTGCTGGCATGTTGATTATACCTAGACGATACACTGGTGTACATGAAAGCCCTTGAACGGGAACAGATATGTTCACAAATGCCCTGTGAGAGCTTTAGTATCGATGCATGGAGGGGAAAAAAATAGAAGCCTCGTTTCAGAAAAAGTATTTTTTTGTCAGTGAGAAGAAGTAATTCCACACAGTTTGTTAACTTTGCAGAAAAAAAAATCAGAGATCTCCACGATTATGGAAGTCTTAACTGCTTTCTCTATTGCTGCTACATGGACTGGGATTGGTGGGGAAAGTAGGACCCTCCTCCTGCATATCAGTAGCAAGGAAGGTGGCTGAGAAAAGCTTTTGCCTGTGCCTGTCTAGCCAGAGAGCAGCTGAACTGAGCAGTTGAAGGGGTTTTGTGAGTACCCTGTGATAGTAAGGAACTTTTAGAGTGCTCCAAAGGAAAAGCAGATACTATTTTGAGTCATGTGTAAAAGGAATATAGTGCAAGAGAAACCGTTTCTTCTTGGATTTATTCAAAAAAAACAGAACTTTGCAAATAATTGCCTTAAATAAAGACTACTGTTTTTTTTTTAAAAGTACCCCCTCAGCTTCTGCTCATGGGAGCCACCAGAGAGCTCTGCCTCCCTGCTCTCGTGCAGACACACAATAAAGAATTGCTTCATTTTATATGAAGTATAATAGATGGTGCTGTATGTTTGGGAAGGATAAGCACTTCCCATTTTACTGTGGCTTCTCTCCAGGTGCAGCATGCTGTGGGAAGGTAATAGCAGCTCTGCCAGACCACTTTGAAATGTCTGACATGCAATTGCTTTAGCGTTTCTGCTGCTTGCGGAAAGAGCATTTTCAGCTTTTGCTTTCCCAGAGGACTTTGAAAGACTCAACCCCTTTCAGCACAGAAGGCAAAGGAAATACTCCCCCTGACTTCAGTGAGAGTCGGGTCTAAGCCCAAACAAGGGCTGATGAATGAGCTGAATCATCTGCATTAAACAGATTTCCAGTTACATATCCCATTGCTTTTTTTCAGTAAATCCAACCGCATTGTTCATTTATCCAAAATTTTTATACTAGCCGATAGAATTCTTTATTATATTTTTCTGAGGACAAAGGGATTTGTATCTCTGATATTAAAAAAAATCAACAGAATGATCAGGGTATTTACAAAAAATTTGGTTAAATATAAAAGAAATGTTTAATAATGTTAACAGACTACAGAGCTTATTAGTTTAATTATATATGTTCTGACTAAATGTTGTTCGCTACAAGGAACATGGAAACAGCAACTACTGGCAACTAAGCTTTAGAAATCTCTAAGGTGTATTTTAGCCTTATAAAACTGACACTGCTGAGGGCAGCACCTCAGTATTGTGTTCACTGGAAAGAGTTGCCCTGCTAACCATGCACAGCAAGAAAATACTAGATCACTTGTACAGGCATGTCACATTTGAGATTGTCCCAATCCTTGGGAAAATCAGAGCATTATTTTTTGCAGGAAACTAACAGATTCCTCCATAAACTTGAAAAAAAGAAATTGCATGGTCAGAGGAAACTGTGTTCTGATGTTCTGCTCTTTTATGTTATTGAACATGAGATTAGCATTTATGAACGGTAGATTTGACAATGCTGGAAACTGGTGGCACAGGTGCATGTAGAGAAAAGACAATGAAGTTTCCCGACCTGACAGTGCTGGTTTGCCTCCAGGTTGTTTTGGAAGGACATTCTTCTGCAGAAGAAAAAAGTGCTGGGCATGAATTGTTCTGTCCAAGATAGCCAACCAACATCTTACGCATTTCTTGCCATCATCATTCATTTTAAATATAATTAATTTTTAGATAAGCCACCAAGCACAGATCAATATAGAATATATCTGACCACTCTTAGAAAATTTTCTTACAAGACTTTTAAAATAAAATTATCAACTTTCTCAAAAATGGCTTTTAAAATAAATAGCTGTAGTTTTTTGTCTTTTGTCTTTTATTCAATAAAAGAAAGTTGTAGGTCACTTGAAAAAAAGAGAAGTAAAGAAACTGGCATTTTTCCACACAGTTCTAAGTGCTTTCAAGTCTGGTGCCAGTGGCAAGTGTTTCCATCTCCATTTCCAGAGCATAATCTAATTTTCCTTCTTAAATTGCACATTGTAGCAACATCTGAACAGAGATGGAGATCACAGACTAGATTCTTTCTCTGATCCATGGTTATAAATCCCAATCGAGGTTCCCCTGCAACTCAAGCGGTCATTTGGACAATGCATTCAACACGTGTATTTCTCTGAAATTATACTGCTTTTGAAAAGCAACTCGGGAGACCATTTTGTCTTTAACTGAAAGATAACCAGTGTTAGCGTAAGACCTCTCACCAGTCTGAAGATGGCCAGACTGGGGTCATTACTTTGTTTTCATGGGCCTTTCTGCATGTAGAGAATTATAAATTTTGACAACTGGGATAGTATTTCTGTAAAGTTATGTCCTCTGGAAAATTAGATCTAATAACAGAAGTTCATTTAACAAATTCTGGGTTGTTTAGTAGCCAGCAAAGAGTAAGATTTTAAATTGTCACCAGTCGGTTAGATGTATGTGTGTGCATGTGTTCAGATATTTGATCACCTTTTGACAATCTGCTGACTTGTATTTGTTGGTCTTCCAGGGTGCCCATTTTATAAATTATTGGCAATGTTACTTCTGAAGATGTAGATGATGTTGCCTTATATTTAATTTTATTGTATGAGATAATTATCCTCTGTTCTTTCTTCTAGATGTGCTCCCAGACACTTGGCAATCTTCTGAGTTTCTAAGTTGCAGCTGTCTCATTCTCCGTCGCTCTGATAGTTCATTGGGAATCGATGCAGCCTTTTCCCAGATATTGTTTTGTATTAGGTAGCGACCTATTTAGAGTGCACTTTTTTTTTCTCTGTGTCACTAAGTCTTCCACCTGTTTTCCAAATCTCACCAGAAATTTCATTAACGTCTTATGTCCATGTAACTACAAATCATCACAGTGACTCAGTTGTCACTTGCATAAGCAAAGTGATTAGATTCTCCTCCCAGCTGCATGATAGCTCCAAGTCAACACAAAGCAGGTGATAGGAATAACAGGTACTACCCTTTTTATGTGTCAGGCCACCATCAAATCGCTATTAGATCACTGTAAAATCAATTTTATTATCTGTGAGATGTGTTGGGAGCAAGATCGGTGAGCAGGAATCAAGTACTTAGAGACCTGTTTCAATATTTTTTTCATTTTGAAATCCTAAATCATCAGATTTTCCAGTTGGTGTCTTTTCAGCTTTTGGATACTTTTCCTTCCATTTTCCTTATGCTTCCTTTGCTCCTGAATTTTCTCAAAGATCTGATATTAAGAGTTGGGTTTTGGGGGAGTGTGCTTTTTCTTCTGTACTCTCATTTTCCAAGTCATCAGCAACACTTGAAGTATTTGGTAGATTGAGGGATACCTTTAATTCATTTGGATTCTGTACTCTGTACATTAAAAAAAATAAAGTTGAATAAAGTTCAAGGCTATCAAAATGAGAAAAAAGGGAATGGTTTAGGGAAAATACCTTGGAAGTTGTTTAACTGGTTGTACTCACTAGTGTAAGTGAAAAAGAAAGGGGAACGGAGACAATCCCAAAGAACACAACCAAAAAAAGAATCCTGTTTAAGTGACTGATTTCAGGGGGAAAAAAAAATATTTCAATACCTAAAAATGAAAAGATAATTCACCATTTACACACTGATTTCTCCTCCCTGGCCTTTTTTCACTATTACTCCTTCAGACACACATGGGCATTTGCACTGTATTGATAGCACAACGGTGCGATTTCTATAGGAATAGCCACCATTATAAGAAAGTGTAAAGCAGATTCAGAAACCTGTTAGTTGTAGTAGAATTTGAAAGTCCAAAATGATGAGATGCTCTTGTTCTGTGCTGTTTTGGGCAAGGGTGAATCACTGCCCAAAAAGTCATCCAACAGGTTAAGCTCCTCTTGAAAAATCCCTCCACGCTCTGACTTACTGCTTTTTTCCAAAAAAGAAAAAACACTTATTTTCAAGCAAACAATGATAAAAAATAAAATAAAATAAAATGACCGATCACCAGTTTCTAACATGAAAAGTGACTTTTTTAATGCCAATTGATTAATTCATCCTGTTGGATTAATTAGCTCTGCTGTTTCCTGTTTGAAAATAAATTGCCTTTTAAATATGTTCTTGCCATTTTCAAACTTGTAAAAATATTGATACATCAGCAACATTTGAGGAAGAGTATTTATGACCATTGTATTTAAAAAACACCGTGAAGAACACTGTGAGGATGATGGCCATAGCTGGCAACCTGGCCTTAGATGTCTTGGAGCAGGACAGGAAGAGGGGGGTCCACATGGACTCAGAAGTACCGGATTCAACAGGGGGTCAAACAGGACAGGAGAGAGAAAGTGTTCATATCTGTCTGTATGAGTAAGTGACAATATTTATATGGATAGTCTAAGCTATTGTTGTTCAACTCGTGTCCTAAATGAGCCTACATGTTTCCACCCAGGATGCCAGCTTTTCTCCAGGGAATGTGAGAACACGGCTTGGAAAAGGATGTCAGTATAACTCGAAGTTATACCACATGTAATTTGGGAAGACCAGAACCATCACATTGCTATTTGTCACACGTTTGCAGATCCCTTAGAAAGGCTGAAGCTTACACTTAAATGTTTGGATGTTGATGATCTGGATGATTAAACTCAGAAAAACATTAGAATTAATTAGATACTGTATACATCGGCTCATACTAGCTGCTGCACTCTCTCCTGCTGGGGTGTTGCAGTTTGGAAGTTAATCCATTACTGCAGCAGAGTGTATTCAAAGCGACATTTGCACCGAAGAGACCTCTGAATTAGAACAACTTACACAAATGTGCAACATTACATAATGACAACGGACCAGCCTGGAGTTCTAACTGCTCAGTTTTTCATACGAGTCACGCAGTTGGTGACTGATTTCAGGCAGCGGCTCACATGAGTAATAGCTCAGCGCTGTGAGCAAGGGATCTGCAATCTGTCTTTCTATTATTATTTTTCTAATTATAACCTTTATTACTGAAGTGCAAATTTGCAGTAGAACATGAACACACTCACCTGAAAGTTGCACAGGTACCGCTCAAAGCAATGAGACTCAGTTTCTGTCCAAGAAAATTTACAACCTAGAAAACAGTTGTGTGATAAATTAACAACAACAACAACAACAACAACAGAGGTAGGTTTAATCAAAATCAGAGATACAGGTAGGGTTAGGAAGGAGGCATGAAGAGCATCTTTCTGGATCTTATAATTGATAGCTATATAACTTACAAAAGTAACTTTATACTTTTATAACTTATTGAGTGTATCGCATCTTGTGATTACTAACCTTTGATAAGAATGGCACAAATGCCATTGTCCTAATCAATGCCTTTTTTTTTTTTCCCAGTAAACTGTCCAAAAAAAAAAGACATTATAGGACTTGACCCTTCATGTATGAATGGAAATAAATTCGGTCCAAGCAAATTTTACAAAAATTCTTTACTAAGACAGCTCCATCACTTCCTACATGGGTAACTACATTCACATACGTTTTTATTTTGTCTTGATTTTTTTTGCAATTGCTGTTAACACAGAAATTGGTGTCAAATTTCAAGAAGCCATGCTAATTATTCTCTGTAGTAAGAACATTTTTTCACTTGCCTCAAGCTTTGCTCCATACAGCTGTTTGGATTGATGATTCTAAATGATGTTTCAATGATTATGTGCATTTTAACTGGCTTGGAATTATTTCAGCTAAAAGTAATTTTAAGGCTAAGAAAAATACCAAGTTTCGCCTCCACGTAGAAAAAAAAGAAGTTATTTCTTGTCTACAAATTACCTGAAATTTGGTATGGTGTTTGTTTTAATGCTTCTTGTTCTGAAATGCTATCCAAATTGGATTTGTTTATAGGACTTTGAAAAGCCGCAGTTCAGATGTAACCTGTAGATTATTTCAACTGGGGTTTATAGAACAAAGATCAGGAGTGAGAGGAGAGGAGCGTGAAATGAGGACCATGAGATAGCTAAGACACAAAGCTGTGAAAAAAACAAGAGGGAGGAGAATGGGAAACCGGCAAGGAGAATTGAGGCTTTTAAGAGAGATTGGACCAAGTGCATGGAAATGAACTGGGAGTCATCACTTCTCTGCTGTCACAAATATCTGTGAAAAAAGCTAGTAAAATGTCCATTCCTCTCTAGTGCTGATTCAGACTGAGAATGACAACCCAGGATTGCTATCCATTATTCCATTAGCTAAAATGACTGCAATCTCCTCAGTGCAGCCAGAGGCTCGAGCCCTTCTGTTGAGTCACAGCAGTGTCAGTACAATCCTAGATGATGGCATCTGGGGCTCTGGCTTTCAAAAGCCAGGGAGTGACACTGAAAAGATTAACTTGGAATGTTTTTGCTGAAGACGGAGAATGCACATACGCTCTTGTTAGGAACTCCAGCATGAAAGTTTCTTGGGCATCTTTGGTTTGGCACCTTCTCTGCCTGCATGAAACTCCACAGGCAGTAGTGTAGGCTGGATTCAGTGAGAAGGATGGTCAGGAGCAACTGCTCATTATTTGGTTATTTCTCGGCTGTTCAGTGCAGAAACAGGGTTTTTCTGAGAGCCAGGTGCCTCTGCCCGCTGACCCCTCTATCCCTGCCCCAGGACAGGGAGACGGCTGCCTGGAGGTCTGTTCTTGCCCCGTTCAGGGAGCAGCTTGTATTCATTTACTGCGTGGTGTTCAAACTCTTTGTCAATACGATTGCTTCCTCATGGATTTATTTTTTTCTTTATTTTTCAAGTCATGCCTATTGTAGTATCTGAGCACATCACAAACCTCAATTATTTATTTTTACTGACTGTGAAATAAAGGATTGACATTTATTTGTGAATGACAACAACCTGGATTCCAGAAAATGAACAAGTTCCTATGCTGAAAGCACAATTCCCATTGATTCCCGAAGCAGTGAGGACTAGCCAGTTTTCCTATAAATATATATGTTAAATACCCATAAACAGAGACACACAAACAGTGAGCACTTTTGACACTCTCAGTGTACACGACATATATTCCACCACAGGATGTAGTAGAGGCAGATATTTCTCCAAGGCAGTATTCAAATCCCTTAATCTTGAAACAATCCTTACTCTGATTGGAATCCCCTGTCTCATACATACATCACACAAGTGCCCATGTCTGCTACATGGAAGGGAGTGTCCTACAGACAGTGTATTTTTACATTAAATGAGTAGAACTATGTTATAGTCATATTGTTATAAATCATTGTTGTGAAAAATTAGCATGTGCATGAAATTTAAGACTGCATCATAATTCCCCAGTGTTACATAGATGTTCTTAAATTTTGTGTACTTGATTCTGCAACAGTGGTAGTGTTAATGTACTTTGTGTTACCTATAGAGGGAGATTCTGTGGTGACATCTTGACAGGTGAATTCAAAACAAGCAGGTCAGGATGTCTTTCTTAATATTCTGTCAATTATCCCTTTTTTGCAGACAAGTTATAAATTAGTACTCTTATATGTTAGTTATATATCAGTATTTAATATTTTTTATTTAGATATTGACCTTCTTAATATGTCTGAAACTTGGAATACCTATCAGTCGCTGAAATACTTATCTAAGCAAGCGCAAGACATAATCCAAAGCACATTATGGAAGGTCCAAAAGACATTATTGAAGGTCCTGGACCTGGAAAAACCCAATCATGTATTTAACTGAATAGTTCTGTACGTGTCAATACAGAACCTGGGATTAATCAGGTAGACACATGCTCACAAGATCTAAAAATGTTAAAATAGCAAATCACAAGTTTCAAACAATTTTCAAATATGATGATAAAATCTGATATATCTTTTCTTAGTGAGATGATGGAAGTGTGTTACAGCAGCTGTTACCACATAATTAATATCTTTTTGAATACGTCAAGACCAAACCCCAAAAAATCCTCACTGAAAGGGGATATCCCAATGAGTTATAGCTGGCAATTTTAGATTGAATTTCTATAATATACATAATAAATAAGGTGGTTTAGGTGTTGCCTTAACTAAGCATATTATTTTACTAATCACTAATACTGTAATTGTTTCTAGTTCAAATACTGGAGCAGTGCAAATGCTTCGAAGTTTAGTGCTATTTCCTTGGCAATGTCTGAAGGTAAAACAGCACATTACATAAAATTGCTGATCACATGGTTTCTATATTAATGTTTGATTCTCCTAAAAATTAAACTAACAGGAAGATGCTGGAAAATGTACTATAAATTAAAATTGCAAAATACTACAGCTTATTTAAACTTCCATGTTGAAAGGCAGACTGAACAGCTAAATAGTTTCACTGAAGTTGTATTTGTTTAGAGAAAATCTTTAACCTTGATAAATTATTGAAGAAATCTCATTAACACTTTGACATGAATGGGGCAGCTGTCATGCTTAAAGCTACATTGGAAAGGCTTGAAGAATTTGGAAGTATTTTTACAAAATTTCTGCCAGTTATACATAAATAGACTTTTCTATATTTAGGGAACATCTGGATTTTTTTGACACACTGCCTCAGAACTGTGAAAGATTTACTGCTCAGAATGGATCACTGGACATAGTTATCTTCATTTACTGTTTTGTGCGGGCATTTTAGAGAAAGCCAGAGTTGGAGAGTAGCTGTTCAAACAGCTGAGAAACATGGTTCCTGATTGCAGTACACATATTTTCAAACTTAAGTAGGTTAGCAGTTTTGTTTTGAACAATTTACCAGAAGACAGATTTTCTCTGCACAAACAAGGTGTTGGAAAACACATACCGCTGCTTCACTACTCAGCCACATTGTTCAGCTCTCCAAGAGTTTAAAGAGTATTCCGGTGCTAGGCAGTATGGCTGTTCTTATCAGCTTTTGCAGTCAGACAACCCAAATACAGATGTGTCCACTCAATTTCTTTGAACTCCCATGTGGGACTTTTTGGTACGACACACTTTGTGCAGAGATTGGTTAATTTTTGTGTCTAAGTCTCCTGTCTTCCATTGAGATTTTCACCGTGACCCACAATTTGGTGTTTTTTTCCGGATGAAAGATTGCATCTAAAGAATTTGTGAAACATATAGATTTCATATCAAAATACGATTGCATTTGTTCTCTCACCCAGCAAAAATAAATTACAAAACTGATGTTCCAGGAAGTCTACTTTTTGTGTAAACAAAAGCTTCAGTTCTAAAGTCTTAAGATCTCACTCAAATTCAGAGTTGGATATTCATCTGAGGTAAAAACTGCACTGCATTCATTTTCAGTATATGGAGATCAGGCACACAGGGTTCCTTTGACTTAGTTAATTATCTGGCTGTGGAGTTTTAATCTATATTTCAAGATGATACAAACCAAAAAGGCTCATGGTAAAAATGTAAATGTAGCAGCAGACACTTAAGCACTGCATAATCGTGAATCAGACTAACTTGCATAGAATCTATAATTCATATTGTAGGTGATCATCATTCATTATGTATTTTCTTTTTTTTTAACGAGACTTACTGTGCACTTCAGGGTTTGTCAGCACTTACATATTATAAACACCATTTATGTGGGTTTGCTAATTATTTCCAGAGGCATCAGACCAAAAAAGATGGTAGCAGAACTCCTTAAAGAGAATTCAAGTGGTTGTTTACCCATTCCCCAACCACTAGTGGAAATATCACACATTTAAAGTTGAGTTGCCTCTGTCTATGCATCCTCTGTGTGCTGTTTTCACAGCTGATAAAATTACCTTCTCATTTGTAATTGTGTAAGCTGAGAGTAATTTCAGTCAGGGCCCTGTAATGGCACTTTTGTGAAATTATTCGTTGTACGGTCAAGCAAATTGGTCTTTCTTTATGATATCTTTTCTATTTAAGCAAAATCTTTTCCGATTTGTACACAAAACCCCATGCACAAACTTAGTGTTAGACAAGCAAAAGAAGACGACAGAGGAACTTTGTTCAGGGTAAAGTCTGGACATCTCTTTTAATAGGAAGCCCAACCTAACCATGAAAGTCTGAATTCTCCAAACATTTTGGAGGGTTTTCCAAACCTGGGTTGAAGTACTCTATCTCTAGCCTGAATCAACTGATTTCAGGAGCCTCATGTTATGTTAAAACTAATGTCAGTCAGCTGTATTAGAAGTCTTTGGCTTTGCATTCATTTGTGGGTACCTGCAGCACAAGGGGTTAGCTCTGTACTTACTGCATAGCCATAATCCTCCTGAAGGAATTGTAGATCATCACTACTGCAAGTACTTACCACAGCCCCATTGAAATCAATTATAAGGTAAGAATTTGCAGTTTGGCCCATTCTGTTTAAAGAATCTACATTGGAACAACATCTGTGATGGATTTAAGCTTGAATCTGGGGAAAAAGACCTTTAAAATAGCAAAATGTTCCCAGGGTGTGGAAATTATAATGCTAATAGACCTAACTGGAATAAAGGATATTAGGTCAAGAGCAATTTAGAAATAGGTGTTCTGCCTGGTCATGATAATTAAGGTAATAATGACACATCTGTTCAAAATAAGGTCAAAATGCCTTACTCAGACCAGAAAGAATTGATCACTGCTAGGTTTTCACAGATGTACAAGGTCAAAAATAATTATCGTGGCCTGATCCAAAGCTCATATTTCTTGATGGATACGACCCCTAACGCTTTTCCGTATTTTTGTTTCTTCCCTATTTATTGCCTAAATACAGTTATATTTTAGGCTTATCTAAATACTGGGGCATAGTGACAGCTGATGTTCTTGAGACTGACAGGGTGTCTGTGAGCAAAGGGAGGAGAAGGAAAGAAGGAAGGTGTTAGGATACTCTGTTAGCTAGTGGCACTGGGGGAAGAGGTCCACTGGGCAGGAGAGAGGGCAGAAAGTGCCAGCTTACACCCACTCCTTGAGAGAGATCTCTGAGCACTGAAGGAAGCCAGTGCAGGCAGATGGATGAACAGGTAGGTGTAGAGTTCTTTCCATCTGTCCATACTTGTGTATAGTTCTCCTTTTAAGGAAAGTGTCCAAATCTGTTGTACAAATATTATGCCCATTTTTTGTGTGGTTTCAATTAGTGTGATATGTCCGGGGGAATTCTGTCTCCCAGGCAAAAGGTCTACCTACTAACCTGAGCAAAATTTTAGCCAAATTTTAGCACTACTTCAAATCATCAGGTTTTTTGTATTCCCTGACTTTGTACTTGTTCTAGAATTCTCAGTGTGGAGAGAAGAAGAAAGTAATGTAAAGCATATATATGTGTATTTATATCTATATGTGTATATATTTAAGATAGCAAATTGTGGGAGCAAATTTCGTTTTAAGTGAAAAAGTTGATGTTACTGCTTAAGGACTGAAGAATCATAACAAAAAAATCTAGGTGGCAGTTTGAAAGAGAAGCTCTTTCCTATGGATTACTTCAATTTTACTTTGCAGTAAAGTCCGAGAAAAATTTCTTGCGGGGGCAGGAGGGGACATTGCCAATGAGACCCAGGTGTCAAGATTCAGCCAACAGCTGCAATGGTGCCCTAGCAATTCACCTTGGAAAAGTTATGTTAAGCAATCCCGCAGAAACCTCCTCCCTTCCTGATGCACTTGCTTGCTCCCAGGGAGAGGAATAGCTTTGTGCTCTGTCTCTCACAATTAATGGCCACTGCCAATTGTAAGATGCAGTTTTCAGTTTCTTATGGCTTTGTTAAATGTTACCTATTTGGAATAAGATTTTTGCACGAAAGAGGAACCCAGAGAAATGGAGATGGTGGTTAATGGGAAGGCCTGACCGTGGCAGAGGAGCATAGCTGTCTCTTAAGGTACTCCAGAACTTGAGGTATAAAGGCAGAAAGAGTCTAAATCATCTCCTGGTGTAATGCTAGAGCTGCTGAGGCAGAAAGCTGATCCCAAGAATGGAGTTGGAGGAAAGAGATCAGCAATGGGGTGGGTCTGTCCCCTGAAAAAGAGGTCCAACTTGGCAGAACCTGCAGCTCTGCCTATATTTCGGCCCTCACCATCAATGCTTGCAAGGGAATCCAAGGCTTACGTGATCTGTCCAGAGGAAAATATCTTCTATTACCAAAGCATGGTCCTCATCTCTACCTGGCAGTGCAAGACAACAGCTGTCAGTTGTTACTGATGGTCAAGTGCATGTCATGAATTGCAGAAGTACTTTAAACTGTTGCCAAGTGTACTTTCTTATTGTCAAGCGCAATCATATTGTCCTTAATACAGAGGCTTTTAGTAAGGAGTAAACCCTAAAGCCAGCTAGCCCTAACCAGCAGTGCAGGGAGCTCTTCCACCCATGGCAGGGAATTTGCTACTTGTTGCAGAGTACAAGAAGTAAGGACACTATCCAGTGCTGGAAAGGCAGTCCAGCTGCCACTCAGAGTAAAGTGTCCAGCTGCTAAATGAAGATTTTTCTGAATCCCAAAGAAGTGGTTGCCAAAATTGACCTGTAAGTCAAGAGCCAGGTGAAGGGTCAGCTGGAGTCATAACACTAGCATAGTGATAAGGTCTGCACTGGCAGAAGGAATCTTATTGCCACCATGAAGCAATCCCAGCCTTACTTTCAGTGTAATTCTGGCTACTATAATTCCCTGCCTCAGCTTTATAAGTATACTGGGCATTTCTCTGCTATGGTCTTCTTGTCATGTTTTCTCTGCCTGGCAGATTATGAAACCTCTTTCCTTTTCTCTTCTGCCAAAAGAATCATAGAATC
>NW_010525386.1:0-2359 GCF_000687285.1 Phaethon lepturus | reverse complement strand
CATGGACCTGCTAGAGCAGGTCCAGAGGAGGCCCATCAAAATGGTCAGAGGGATGGAGCACCTCTCCTGTGAGGACAGGCTGAGAGTTGGGTTTGTTGAGCCTGGAGAGGAGAAGGCTCCAAGGAGACCTTATTGCAGCCTTCCAGTACTTTAAGGGGGCCTATAAGAAAGATGGAGACAGACTTTTTAGCAGGGACTGTAGCAATAGGACAAGGGGTCATGGTTTTAAACTAAAAGAGGGTAGATTTAGACTAGGTATAAAGAAGAAATTTTTTGCAATGAGAGTGGTGAAACACTGGCACAGGTTGCCTGGAGAGGTGGTAGATGCCCCATCCCTGAAAACTTTTAAGGTCAGGTTGG
Organism: Phaethon lepturus; assembly: GCF_000687285.1. Taxonomy (NCBI): domain Eukaryota; kingdom Metazoa; phylum Chordata; class Aves; order Phaethontiformes; family Phaethontidae; genus Phaethon; species Phaethon lepturus. Next base: position 1,999 of record NW_010525386.1, on the reverse strand, counting down.
GTGGGGCTCTGAGCAACCTGATCTAGTTGAAGATGTCTCTGTTCACTGCAGAGGAGTTGGACTAATTGACCTTTAAAGGTCCTTCCAACCCAAACTAGTCTATGATTCTATATAGTGCTAGAGAAACAGATGACATTTGCAGCTGGCAAAGGTACTTTTACCTTATCTCACCTACAACTATGAATACCTGCAGGAGGAATTTCTTAAGAAGTGCTTTTCTTCCAAACCCAAACCTTCTGCTGGGTGGAAGACTTCTGGTCTTCACACCTATGAACACATGGCTGGGTTTTGACATGTCTTGTTTGAACAGAAAGATTAGCCAAATTAAGAAAAACTGTGATCAACAGGTCAGTAGAGAAGGCGCTAAATCTGAGAAAGATGTGTCAGTATGACGAAGATGGACTGCAACCAGGCCTGGGAGCTTTTTTATTCAAAAATAATCTGGGAATGTTTAATGCTGTAGATATTATGGGAAGCTGTACGGATTTGGTAACGATAATGCAGAACACATTACTGTTGTAAGGTTGTAACCTAATCTTTGGAGATTTGTTGTCTTCATTTGGCATGTGACTTTGGTCATTGCTCAGCTTTGCTATACAGATATTGCATTCAGACATACCTCCTGTAGAGGCTACTGACAGAAGCGTTCAGGGTGTCTGGGTTTGACAAAGACTTTTTCAGTTGGTCTTTGCATGTGATTTGGACTAATAAGCATTATCTCTAAAATAAAGACTGTGTGGTGAGAGGGGATTGTCAGAGTTTGAAGCACAAGAGAGACACAGAACAATTATGTCTTGAAGAGCACTACAGATGTCCTGCCACTGCTAAGCATAGCAGCATCACCAAGTCTTGTTGAAATAGTATCTCACTGCTGATACAGCAAAGCACATATTAGAGAGGCTGAGGCAGTCTCACAGGGTCAGCAGGTCAGTGTGTGCTCCTTTACAGCTGAAAACAGAGATGCTGTAACACAGAGACTACCCCTATATGGGTGGAAGGGGTACTAACAACTATTTAATATTAAGGGTTTTAAAAGTGTTGTATCTTTTCTGAATATCTCAAAGGAAGAACTACATCAACTTGAAAAATAGAGGGTAAATAGTTCTTAAAAAGGCTTGAAATTAAAAAGAAAAGCAGAACTAGCTTAGACAGTATCTCTCACAAACTTGAACAACAGATCAATGAATAAGGTACTTCTGAGAACAAAAAGCTGCTCTAATGCAAAACCTCACTAGAAACTAATGATAAGAACATGATAAGCTCAAGTTCCTAAGAAGTACAGAAAGGCAAAGGAGAACACCATTAGTTTACTTCTTTAGTATTTTTTCATGCAATACCCAGCATAGCCTAGACCAGAAATGGCTGAAGAACCTGATCACAATTCTCTGTCAGTCAGAGTACAGTAGTGAGTGCATGGGAAAGAAATGAAAGTACTTACGTTACTGTTGTATAACCACTATTTCAGACTGATGCATACCACTTTTCTGGGAATAATCACATGATTGTCATTGCAATTTAAAAGTCACAGGAATTCTAAAATGAAGAAATGTCTTTTCAGTGGAGATATTTATATGTGTACAAAACAGGTTCAGCTATCATTGTAGTCAATGAAAAGAACCACACTCTGACAAAACATCATTCCCCTCACCCTGTTTATTTTCGCCCAGAAAGTATCCATTTCTCTTCACAGAACCTGAAGTGAGCAGAGTGTCATGTAACTAACGTATAGATGACTACAATATGCAGTTTTAATCTACATGTCAGAAATTAATCCCATCCTTGAAGTCTTGTTTAACATTCATTAGAGTTATAAAGTATAAAATGACTGTGAACAAAAGCAAAATTTACTCTTGTCAGGTAGCCTGCCTGCAAATTCAGCATTGTTCTGCTCCTTTTAGTTAGTATACAAACTTTCTTAACAGAACTTATGTTTTGGTAAAAAGGTTTAAGAGCTTTAATTCTAGAAAAAAGAGAGAAGAGAGAAGAGAAGAGAAGAGAA
>NW_010525385.1:0-40735 GCF_000687285.1 Phaethon lepturus | reverse complement strand
TGATCTCTCCCTGCCCTTATCTCGACCCACGCGCCTTTCATTAACTTTTCTCTCCGCTGTCCAGCTGAGGAAGGCAGTGACAGAGCGGCTTTGGTGGGCACCTGGTGTCCAGCCGGGGTCAACCCACCACAAGACCCAACACTTTACAGCCTGAAGGCAAGCTCTGGAAATCAAGTTTAAGTGAGCTCAAGATTTCTATATAGGCATCAGATGTGTTAAAGCATGAGCCTGTGTAAGCAAGCCGTTGAGAAGGAAAAGCCACAAAACACCATTCTGATTTCTGCTGCAGAATAATTATTGAATCCTCCATAGAGCTGAACCAGCTACCTTTGCTGTGTTACGAAGATTTAGACTCTATCCATAAAAGATAGGGCTCATCTGTCCAGGGGATAGGACAGCTCTCATCTGTCCTGCTTGCAATTACGTTGTGGCAAACATAGGATTGATAAGCAGTGTGTGAAGAACTCTGTACATGCCCTTCTTGGTGCCTTTCTTCTGCTTGAAAAAGCCTCCTTCAGATATACACATATTCTGCAAAGAACATCTACGCATAGGAACTGTAACCCCCTGTGTCTTGAGCAGCTCTATCTCAAACTTAGGACAGTCAGACCAGTAGATATGGTAAGCAAGTAACAGCAATAGTTGGCTGTATCCCTTCTAAAATATTCTGTCCCATCATACAGAAAGAAAGATCCATTTGCAACAGCCATGCATATTCATCCAGGACATTTTAAGCAATCCTAAAAAAAAGCCAAATTTTCAGGCCTTACCTGATCTTGGAATTAGTTTCCATTCAGCAATGAGTTGTCAGTAATAGATATAAATATGCCGGTAGCTATAGCCATTCTTGGGCTTGTAAGATTTTGTTGGTTTACCATGTAACAATCAATAAAAGTGTCTTTATCTATTCCAGTGCATTGATGTCCACAAAATATGGGGCACTTCTAAGCAGAGAGAGAAAAGCCTAAGTATTCCTAGATAGAGAATACATGCCTAAATATTGTTTAGATACACCAGGACAGGATAGTAACAGCACATGTTTTAATATAAACCAACAGTACTTCCAAAGCATGTGTTTGGATACTTTTCTGGAAGAAAATTAGTTGGAGGGTCCACGGGCATTTGCGTGACATTTGCTTAAATAAACATGTTCGCATTTACTTAAAGATAAAGGTTTATTTTGTGGTTACTAATTGCTTCTATTAATGTTCAGTCATGGCTAGGCCAGTTTCTTCAATGATATCCTAATGGGTTTAATCCCTACAGGATGAAGACAGAACTAAACAATAAATAGGACTGTTCGGTTTTAACTGCTACGGCTGCTTGGTAATGTTCTGCTCCTTGAGAAGTTCATGGTTAAGGAATAGTCCTAATTAAATACTGTAATGGCTCCCATTATAGGTTTTAAACTGTACAAATTAGAACAAAATGGCGAATGTCTCATGTGGAAGAAAACAGCTGCTAACAGTATTGCTCTGTGGTACCCTTCAGTGACAGCAGTCAGGGGATCGCTAAGGGCCCTATTCTGTCGTCAGTCGGCCAGCGTGATTGCAATGGTACCATAAGCGTCAAGGGAAGTTTATGTCGAAGTGCTAATGTGATGCAGGTGGTGAACCCTAGCAAAACTGTTCCCAAGTCAATAAAAGATGTTCCTTTCTTTTCCTCGATTCTTTTTTTTTTTTACAGACAAGAGGACAAGGGACTCAGCGGGACATTTGGGCTGCCTGCAACCATGGGATGGACTTCTCATTTAATGCCATTTGCAGACTCATCCAGTGTGATCGTCAACTAGTGAGATTTCCTCTGCTGCCAATTCCTCCAGGAGGATTGCCCCACTTGGCTAAGTGGGAAGAGTCAAAGAAATTGAAAATCTACATCTGAGATGATATTTCTTTGATTAGTATTTTAGTGAATACAGAGTACAGGTAAATCAGATTGCTACTCCTGAAACACAAAACTCATAAAACAGCAGGGTAATACATAACACTCAGCAACAGCCCACAGGCAGTTCACAGGCACTTGAAAGGCTGAGTCCCACTGCACACTGCTGAGATATTTTGTTAGGTTTTTTTACAGATAAAGAATGTCAGACCTTGGCAGGTTGTGTGGCTTGCTCCAGCTCATACAGTAGTGTTTCATTAAACTGTTGGGAAAGGAGAGAGAAAAAAATTGAGTTGTGACTATTAAGCAACACTTTTTAGGGTAATGCATTCTCTTCTTATAAAAAAATTGCTTTGCAAAACTACTACAACTACAGCTACCAAGAAAATCTTACTCTATGTGGGAGGGCATGGAAGCAGTGTGCAATAATTTAAGGATCTTTAGTTAAAAGAATCTAAGAGGATCCTCAGCATTTCTGAGGATCTGACCCCGTAAATCAAATAAGCCATTGAAAGGGTCCCAGCGACGATCCCTCACAACATCCTTCTCTCTACATTGGAGAGATATGAATTTGATGGGTGGACTATTCAGTGGATGAGGAATTGGTTGGATGGTCGCATCCAGAGGGTAGTGGTCAATGACTCAACATCCAGATGGAGATCGGTGACGAGTGGTGTCCCTCAGGGGTCTGTACCGGGACCAATACTCTTTAATGTCTTCACCAACGATATAGTGGGATCAAGTGCACCCTCAGCAAGTTTGCAGATGACACCAAGCTGAGTGGTGCAGTTGACATGCCTGAGGAACAGGATGTCATCCAGAGGGACATGGAAAAGCTCGAGGAATGGGCCTGTGTGAACCTCATGAGGTTCAACAAGGCCAAGTGCAGGGTCCTGCACCTGGGTCTGGGCAACCCCCAGTATCAATGCAGGCTGGGGGAGAAAGGGATGGAGAGCAGCCCTGCTGAGAAGGACTTGGGGGTACTGGTGGATGAAAAGCTGGACAGGAGCCAGCAATGTGCAGTCATAGCCCAGAAGGCCAACTGTCTCCTGGGCTGCATCCAAAGCAGCGTGGCCAGCAGGTCAAGGGAGGGGATTGTGCCCCTCTGCTCCTCTCTGGGGAGACCCCCCTGCAGTGTTGCATCCAACTCTGGAGCCCTCAGCACAGGAGAGACATGGGCCTGTTGGAGCGGGTCCAGAGGAGGCCACAAAAATGATCCGAAGGCTGGAACACCTCTCCTGTGAGGACAGGCTGAGCAAGTTGGGGTTGTTCAGCCTGGAGAAGAGAAGGCTCTGGGGAGACCTTATTGCAGTCTTCCAGTACTTAAAGGGGGCTGATAAGAAAGATGGGGACAGACTTTTTAGCAGGGCCTGTAGCAATAGGACAAGAGGTAACGGTTCTAAACTAAAAGAGGACAGATTTAAGCTAGATCTAAGGAAGAAGTTTATTACGATGGGGGTGGTGAACCACTGGTACAGGTTGCCCAGAGAGGTGGTAGATGCCCCATCCCTGGAAGTATTCCAGGTTAGGTTGGATGGGGCTTGGAGCAAGCTGCTCTAGTTGAAGATGTCCCTGCCCATGGCAGGGGGGCTGGACTAGATGACCTTTAAATGTCCCTTCCAACTCAAACTATTCTATGATCCTATGATTTAAGTCATATTATAGCTTCCATTTCGAGACAGTTTTTTCCATCAATTATCTTTAAAATTTGAGTTTGCAGACAGTCTGTCCTGTAAGAGATTTTGTACAGTACATAAGATGTGTATATGTGTGTTTGCACATGTGTGTACAACTGCTTCCATCTTGATCTCTCCAGTCTAAGGCCATCATAGAAGTTTCCAGTATCCCTCCACTGTGATGGAAGAGATAGCTCCTATGCTGCCTTGCTCCACAAAGCTCATCCCCCTCATCCCAGAAAGGGGCCTCTTCTGTGTTTCCAACCTGCTATGGAGAAAAGAACTTCTTCAGGAACTGTAAGCATGGTAAATCTGGAGAAGTGTTTCCCTGATGGATCTATCACACACTTCCTAGAGATGGAAGATAAAATGTCCAGTTCTACTCTTAACAGTGGGAACTGTCATTCCAAATTAAGTGGGCCAAATAAATCCTGGGTTTATGACAGATGATGTTATTTAATGCTCAGTGAACTGGTCTTCCACCAACAGAAGATGTGCAGTAGGTAGGTCACAGCAACCTAGTCTCTCGCCTCTGTTCTGTGACTTAGCCTGGAGTTGAAGGGGGCACGGGGGACAAGTCAGACTGTACTCAGAGCAGTCAAGCTGTGGTGTGCTGTTCTATTCAGTCCTCAGTATTGTTTGAAAACTCCTGATAAGTTACAAGTAGTCCAGATACTCCTTAAAAGTTAGGTGAGAAGGTATTTGGACAGAAATTATTTTTAAAATACAATCTTCCAAACTCACATGGGATGGAAAGCAAGTTCTCATATAGCTTTTGCATTTTAGTTCTGTTTGGTTCTTGCCTCCTTTCTGGAAAGCAATGCATTTATTACAACACTGGCCACGTAATCTTTTGTCTCTCTGTGCCCAGGAAGAATGCAGTTTTCACTGACTATTTTAATTTCTGTTTATTTGCACAAGATGTTTTCTCTCATGTGATAAGCCATGTTATTTTGCTGCACAGGTCTAAATCTGAAACAATTTCAATGGAGTTCCCCTTGGGACAGAGGAATGGAGGGTTAGGAGCACTAAGTGTGTTTCTAAATATATCTCATAGTTGCCTAAAGCTGTAAAGGATTCCAATATCTGTAAGGAAAAACTGGACAAAAATAAAATCTTATTGACAAAAGCCAACACATGGATAATACAGATGAATGATGGAAATCTGCCAGTAATGGCAGTGTCATTTTCTTCCCAGCTATTCTTGAGGGCAACTCTCAAATTATTTCTCTAATTAATCCCCTTCAGAAAAAAAAAAAAAAATCTTTTCCTGCCAGCTATTTATTGACTGTATTTAGAATGGGATATAAAGAAATTATATTGACATAGCCCGTGGGGTTTAATTAACACAGCTGAGAAGTCTGATGCCCAGAAGGCATAGCTGCTTTCATATGGCGTGAGCTGGTAGAGCCAAAGCTGAGAGGAGAGCCCAAGTGCCTGTGATGAATTCTGTCTATGTCAGAGAAGGGCTGCTAGAGACCTCCTGGAGTTAATCTGTAGGGTCAGCACATGCTCCTTGCCAGAACATAAAAGGCCCACAACCTTGTGGAGTAAAGCATTGTGTTATGATCAAAGTGAAAATAGCCAGGCAGGGAATATTTGTGAATTGGTCTTTTGTCTTCTACAGTGGACAAGGGAAGGGCTTCAGCCTGCTTCCAACCCCTGCCTATAGTCCAAGTAACACACCCAAGCCAATGGATTGATTTCCAGCCAAGGACATGTGAACTGATAACCCTGTGAGGTAAAGAATTGTGTGATGGGTTGTACTGCTCCTTTCTGAGCAAAGAAAGAATCCTGGTGGCCAGATATTTCAAGAGTTTTGCAGGAGCAGTTCAATGAAATCTGCAAAGTGGTTTCAGGTAACAAAAAGAATAGCTGCTCCCTCCCTTCCAGAGGTGCTCCTTTTGCAGGAGGAATCACCTGAAGGAGTTTCTGGGATGGCCAAATCCTCCACCCAGGATGTTAGTCAGTACACCGAAACACACAAATTGTGCCTATGGTTTCATCTAGACAAAGCAGGAGATATCATGGGGAATCTCCATGGCTGTTTGAAATTCCCACCTGGAGAGCTCTTGTGGCAATTAGTGAAATGCTTGGTTGGGCCAGTTGGTTGGGCCAGGAGTTCAGTCGCTGGTGGATCCACTGTCCACAGTCAGTCCATGTCTCATCAATGCAGAGACCAGCTGGGGTGCTCTTGGGCCACTCAGGGAATGAAGGACTTCAGTGTACCCCGTCTGTATCCAGGTACAGTGCAATTTTTAATAATAGGACAAAGTTGACTTTCATCCTTGTATCTTCCTTATAATATAAATTCCGTAGCTCTCGCCAAAATACTGAAACACAGTTTTCTGTATTGACAGTAAAACAGAGCGTGGTTCCCTGTGGTGGGGAGCCAGCATCCCTCTCAGGTGCAGCAGACCCCGTGGGGGTCCTCCTGCAGGGGCTGGGTGCTAGTCCCATCCCCGGGGCTGCCGCAAGCCTGGCTGAGGTGGGGCAGCACTGGCTCTTCATTTCTTGGTAGCCATGAGCAGCCTGGTCTTCAGTCTAGGCCAGCTGGATGCTGCTCCCAGGAGCCAGGAGCTGAAGGCTGAGGCTGCCCAGCACGTGGTGCTGGACATGGTCATCTCTGGCTGTGTGCTGGAGGGTGTAAGGAGAGGCAGGACGGTCAGCAGCAGCGGCAGGAGAGGCCCAGCCCTCCCAGGGCAGAAACACTGCCAACTGCCCCATGTACCTGCTGATCATGTCCAGCCCCTGGCTCTAGCCTGGAGGACCTGGGACCCCCCATAATGCCAGAGTGGCACCCAAGGACAAGGGAGTGACCGGGGACATTGGTGACTTACCCTGCTTCTGCTGCCTGCTTACTGCATCGTGCATAATGGCACCAGCTGGTGTTGCACTGGCTGTGCCTCTCATGAAGGCATGTGAGGCACAGCCTTACTCCCATGCTTCCTTCACCTGTAGGTGAAGGAAAGGAAGGTCACAAGCCTCCCCAGCCCCTGCATGAGGCCGATTCTGGATGGCATGCTATTCTGACCTCCTAGCTTGGGGGTGCTGGTTGACAGCCGGCTGAATATGAGCCAGCCGTGTGTGCAGGTGGCCAAGAAGGCCAACAGCATCCTGGCCTGTATCAGCAACAGTGTGGCCAGCAGGAGTAGGGAAGTGATCGTGCCCCTGCACTAGGCACTGGTGAGGCCGCACCTCAAATCCTGTGTTCAGTTTTGGGCCCCTCACTACAAGAAGGACATTGAGGTGCTGGAGCGTGTCCAGAGAAGGGCAACGAAGCTGGTGAGGGGTCTGGAGCACAAGTCTTATGAGGAGCGGCTGAGGGAACTGGGGTTGTTCAGTCTGGAGAAGAGGAGGCTGAGGGGAGACCTTATCGCTCTCTACAGCTACCTGAAAGGGGGTTGTGGTGAGGTGGGTGTTGGTCTCTTCTCCCAAATAACTAGTGATAGGATGAGAGGAAATGGCCTCAAGTTGCACCAGGGGAGGTTTAGACTGGATATGAGGAAAAATGTCTTTATGGAGAGAGTGGTCAAGCATTGGAACAGGCTGCCCAGGGAGGTGGTGGAGTCACCATCACTGGAAGTGTTCAAAAAACATGTAGACATGGCATTTAAGAACATGGTTTAGTGGGCATGGTGTGGGTTGACGGTTGGACTTGGTGATCTTAGAGGTCTTTTCCAACATTAATGATTCTATGATTCTATGACTTAAGTTTGTAGCACTTGCAGCCTGGGGAGATGGGGGAGGACACTACGAGGGATCACAGCCAAAACCATGATTAGTTCCCAGCCTCTCCATTAAGGGAGTTCAGTTTCTCATGGCAGAACTGAAGACCTAAGAGCAGAAATCCCTTCACTCATCAACACTGACATCAGTTCTTTTGTTCAGATCCTTTGAACATCACAGCTTCTTTTCGCATGGAGCCTCCTACACCATCGATGATTGGCAGTCACGTTACCTTGCTTACCTGTAGCTGTGAAACGTCAGGTATTTCTTCAACCATCCCACTCACAGTGGTATTACTTCCCACAGCCGCTTTCACTCACTGCTGGCTCACAGTCCTCTATTCATCATCAAGACAGTGCCAGAGACCTCAAAATAGCACTGCAACCATTTCTGCAAGCAGATAAATAATTCCCAAATGTATGTAACGAGCTAGAAAGAGATGCAAGAGATCATCATGAGCAAAGGATGGATTACACTGCGGAAAAGCACCAGTATGGCTATCCCAGGTAGCTTTAAACTTGTTGCAAAGACAAAAATTGAATTTGTTTGAACATATCTAAGAATAGCCCAGACTTACCTAAGGTTAACCATGCCACACATACGCCAAAAAGAAACAAAAATACCTAATACTCCTAAAATAGGTAGTGTTCGTTAATTATTCACAATATTATGTTGAAAACCATCTATAAACATGAAGGGTATAAATAACATAATTCCCTCGGTAATAAACATCAATAGATTATTCTTATCAGGTACTCAAAAATTCTCAGAACACAGCAAATTTAACTTTGACTCAGAGGCTTCTGGATTATCTTATACATTGGTTTTTCTTACCTGAATATTTTTGGCAAATTTTCTGTTTCAATACACTTGCCATTTAGAAGTACATTTTCCAGTAAATTGATTGAAAATTCTTTGTATGTAATTTAGCATCATAAAACAAAAAACATCCATTTATAGTAACACAGAATCATCCAGTTGGAAGATGGTCCTGGGATTCTCCTAACTTGTTCTTAGGGACTTTGTGGTAAGGCAGTTTGCCAGCCCAGTGTATTCCAGTGCTTCACCACTCTGACCACTGGAATGTTTCTTTTTATCTTCAGTCTGAATCTTCCATGCTCACATGCAAGTTTATGGCTTGTTGTCCTAGCAACGACTCGCTTATTTTTAATACAAATACATATATAGTGTGTATTTGTAGGTATATAGTACATACTATCTGTGCTATGTAGTATATGCTATCTTATACATAATATATACTACGTAGTATATAATATATACTTTATACTACATGTAGTATATATGTTCTATATACTATATGCTATCTACATACTGTATATGTATATATATAAAAGATATACTATATAGCACATAATATATACTATCTACTCTGTATCTGTATCTGTATATCTTATCTTGCTATTTGCAACTATCATGGCAATAAAGAGGAATGAGGCATCTAAGAGCATCTGAAAATGCAAATAGTTATTTGTGTTTTCAGGCACATAAAAATCCTTTAAAAAAATGTTTTTAGATTTAGGTTTCTGAACAAGTTAAGCCTGTTTGAACCTGGAATTGTTATAGGTTATGCAGTAGTGAAACTGTGCATAGCACAAAGAGTGAAGGAAATTTTGCTATAGTTTCTTTTTTTACTTAGGCTAGGCTAGATGAGTCTACTGCTGCTGCTTCAGCAGAATGTCATCCGGGAGTGGACAGCCACAAGCAGATACCAGTAATTGGACAGTGCCTAATGAGGGGACATTCTCACTCAGAGACTGGATTTTGGCAGGTTATTTGAAGTCTTGAAGTATTTGGGCCAGGCAGACAACAAAGAGCATTCCTAAGTTAAGGTGACACTATCCATCGGAGTTTTAAAAATTGAAATACTTCAGTACAGTGGCAACATTTTATTCTTTAAATCTTTTTTCTTTAAAATTGTTAGCCTGTTTATTCTTCTGATTACCCTGGTAAATAGTCTGGGGTTTATGTTCCTTTTCTATTAAAAATCTTCCGATATTAGTTCTGAAACAGGGTTATCTTGCACATTTGCAGGGATAGGCAATACCCGTCTGATTAACTGTGGAATTGGCAATATGAAAGAAAATAGATGAGGTAATATTTATCTGTGCAAATTTGCCTGAACCAGGCAAAACTTGCTGGACTAAGTAATTAGTAGAAGATAAATGCAACAAAGATAGCTGCAATATTTCCAGATGAAAATGTATTGTCAAGTTAGTACTAAGAATAATAATAATGAGATTCATCTGATATACAGTGACTGTGTCTTATTTATCATCCTAACAAAACTGTTGAAGAAATTTCATTTTAAGGCTGGAACCAATACAATTAGAAATATCAATTTTAATCTTAACTGAAGTCACCCAATTAGTTAGTATAATTAATGGCAATTTTAAAATCAGTTCCCATTAGAATATGGTGGGACCTGACTCTCACAGGATCAATAATCATTTTCTGTTTTTTGGTAAACAGTGTCTGGAATAACAAAAGGTAGAGGAAGTAAACAGCTGCTGATGTGATTTGAGGAATTCCCATAAAACATGTATTTGGATGTCAGAGTGGTCACGCTGGGGACATATACCCAACCAGTGTTTTCAAAGCTTTGTACCTGCAGGTCATCTTACACAAGACCAGGTTTTCAAAATAACTTAGCTTCCATTTAGACCCAAATACATGTTCAGATATTTTTTGGGTGCATTTCAAGTGCTGAGGTTTTTTTGAAACCTTATTTTCATTACTTTCCTGGAGCTTGAAGCTTTCAACAATGTGCTTCTGATTATGGAGCTAATTCTGGTCTGCCCAAAACATTTGGAAAAATCCCAGCTTTCTCTCTGCAACACAATACCCAAGTGTGATCTGGGGAAGAGCTCGCTCCCAGGACAGCTCCCAAAACACAGTATGGGTGAGACTACACCGGTTTTTGCCTGTGCTGTGCTTTCTGCAGTGCTCTTGCAGAAAGATCAAAGACCTCCCAAGTGCCCTCATGCCATGTGTTAGGCCTGGCAACATGTACCTGCAGTTTCATGCTATGAAGACAACACACCAATAGGCTCAGAATCAGCTCTTACAACATTACAGACACCCTAAAATGTGAATACACAGAAGAGTAACCAAAGGGTATCTCAGGGAGACCCATGCCCAAGTGCAAAGCAGTGTGGATGCAGATGGGCAACTTGCCTTCAGCTACATGGACTTGGCCCGGGAGTCAAGGATCACACTCATTTAATTGTTTAAACGTGACCTCACCATACAGTCTGGGTGGTAATGAGATGTAAATCTCAGGACTTCATCCCTCTTCCCAGCCTGAGGACACGTTTGAGCTGTACTCTCTAGTTAGTACCAAAACTTGGAGAAAACCTGCAGGAGCAAGATCTACAACAACTGAATCATAAAGCATGATAAAACTGCTAAGTTAAGGTTGCATCTTCAGTTTTGGAGTTTTGTACAGTTTAGCTACTTTTATTTTCAAACATACTCCTCATTTAGATGGTGAAGCTCTCTAGAGCAAAAGGCATTGTTTTAGTTTATGTTTGGAAAGCAGCAGCCTTACCAGGCTGTAAGCCCAGAATTAGTGATACATAATATAAATAAAACATTTATAGTAGCACCCTTTATTTTTACTGATTTAATGTATCATTCATGAATAAATGTTTCAGGAAGCTAGAGAGCAATCACCTCTCATCTTGCTTTTGGTGGAGTTTAAAGGGTCAGATTCTGTGCCAATGCTATATTCATTCTACTGAAGTAACTGGACCTGTGCTAATTTACACCAGCTGCTGCTTTGGTCCATTTGTAAAAGTACAGCAATTTGATAGACATGGTCATGGCACAGATCTTTTATGAGCTAGTCCAGCTGGTACTATTTCTTCCTTGTGATTTCTTATTTTTAGATCAATACATTAAGCACCATTAAGTAGTCTTAAATTTTAGGCTTTTATGCCCCATTGTATTACTTATAATTGTCAGCCAGATGATATAACAGGTAACATGATGGACACATCCAGCACCAATTAAGACTTAAAAGCTAATAATAGTCTAAAAATATAGATGACTGGAATTACCTGAGAACAGTTTTATCAGAGCATCTTTAGACATGTGTGGGTCTTCTATTCTAGCAGCAAATGATCTTACCCCATGGCTTTCTTGCTCTCCACAAGTGCAGCTGGAGATCAGAAGGATATTCCAGTTCTGAAAGTGGCAGAGACTGGCAGAGGGATCCTTGTTCTCTAACTAAAAGCAGGACAACGATTCCTTCTCAGCTGTGTTTGGTGCACATTGATTGGAGACACCTTATATCACTCCTGCATGAAAAAAGATCTAGAACTTGGAGCAGGTAGAAAGGAGACTGAGATGTAAACGGAGACTTTCAGCTTTAAGTTTAATTCCTAACAGAAAATCCAGACAATGAGGATAGGACAAATATCTATGAAGGAAGCCAAGTTTAACTGTGCTACAAAAAGTTTGTGCCGGTGTAAATGACTTCAGTTAAACAACTTTTGACTTAAAATTATATAAGTGAGATCTAGATATTCTTGGAAATACATTATTGATATTTGATGTTTGGTTTCCAAACATGTATTTGTTGTATCCATCAGCATTTTGATTTTTCCCCATACTCTCATCTCCAATTTTTTTAACTCATGGTAAGGTGGGGAAAGAGAAGATTTTTGGTTTGTCGGTCAAAAGGTTCAGTGGAATAAAGCTGTCCAGGAAGTTTTAATCATTTTTTTTCTGCTTTTTTTTCTTTTCTGTAACGTTATCTTCTTGCAGTTGGAAGAGTTTCGTTTTCTTCTTGCCAAGCTGGTTTGTTTTTTTTCAGTTTGAATAGAGCAACAAACAAAACTGAAAACTGTTAAGACTTTTCATTCTATTATGTCTAATGCCAGAAGAGAAGAGCAGAAAGAAAATAGTATGCAAACTATGGAAACTTCTAATATATTTTGTTTTTCAAAGTTGAAAGAACAAGAGTTTGTTTGTTTCATCTTAAAGATCAATAGAAGTGTGACAGAGGAGAGATAAAGCATCCTCAGTTGAAATTCATCTGAGAAAGTAATTTCCATAAGAAATCAGGCTGATACAGAGATTTTTTACAGTAATTTTTTTTCCTCTAATTGGAATAGTATCTACAACTTCTCTTGCTCCTAAAGAAAGATATGTTACTCTACAGGTCTTTGAGCAGAAGACAGTGTCTATTTTCTTTAACTGAAGCTGTGTTATTTAATCTACTAAGAAATGATTCAAAGTGTTGGGCATAAAAGCCCTATAATAGCTGAATAAAAGAAATTTAGTCTCCAAAGCTGTAGCTTAGGTGTTTCTCATATCTCGGTCACTATAAAGCAACTTCAAAAACTTTTCACCCCTATGAGCTGGAATTGGTAGGTGATTAATACCTTCCACATAGCAACAACTAAGTGATAAAATAAGTGTTTAGGCTACATAGGCTATTCCTAAAAAGAAAATAAAAGTAATTCTTTCCAAAACAAAAAGTCTACAGAAGATTTCTACATGTGTGTGTGTGTGAAGAGACACTAGTCTGACAAGAAAATTACATCCTTGGCAAAGAAAGGCTTCAAAATATAGGGCTTGCTTTGCTGGGTGGGTCTGAATGGCTGGTTGTCATGTGTAATGCTTTGAAAGGTTTGAAATATGTAATTGTGTAAGACAGCGGGGCCTAGATCCTGCCCGTCTGAGAAAACAGCCTCACAAAGCTCTGGGATAAGAACTAGCAGGGGCCATTATTCAGAATAACCCTCAATAACCCTCGATTTGCCTCGGTCTGTTGCAGCGGTCGCTCCCTGAGATACGCGGGGTACACAGCTGGAATCTTGCCGTGCGTTAGGCAGTGGTGTTTCTGTCGCTCTCGTCACCACCCATTTACAGGTCACGCTGAGCAACCGAGGAGGTAGAAAGTCTACTTGTGTTTTATCCGGGAGCTGGTCTAGAAGCAAAGCCCAGAGCCCGCATCTGACAGATAGTTTAAGATTGCATCTTTTCATACGCTATTTAGTAATCCTAACGCCCCAAGAGCAGCTCCTTCGAACCCTTTCCAGTTAAGTGACTAAACCACACAAAAGGCGAGGGGTAGAATAAGAATTTTTGTGCTACTTTATACAGATGTTAGGTGGTGTGTGGAGCAGAAAGCATCAGGGCATATCTTGGTTTGTGGGGGTGGTTGCAACGAGTTGTAAGAGCAGCTCTGCTTACTCACCAGCCAGTACCTGGAGAGTCTTTATTTCTGCATGTGGCACAAGGAGACAAGAGAAGATGCTGAGAAGTTGTGCTGAAGCGCCGTCATTCCCCGCTCCCGTTCAGCTTTGCGCTTCTCCGTGGGCAAGGCTGTGTCCTTCCCCGGGGGATACCTGGGACACCTGCTGCCAAACCAGAGGCAGAGAGAAAGTGAAATGCGGGTGGCCCAGTCCCCATAGCAGGTCTCAAAATAAGCTGCTCCTTAGTATCTGAAACTCATTTCCCAGGTAGAATGTCCCAGTTGTGGCACTTGGCATTATTTGCCTCAGAAAACAAGGTGGAAAAATCTATCTCCAAAAGATGACTTATCATTAGAAAGGGGGCTCCGAGAGCAGGATCCATCCTGTCTCCAGTGGAGGAACCTGCATCCAGCTCATGTGGATTCATGAAAAACTCCCATCGAGAGTCCTCGCCTTGTCACAGGCACATTCCGCTTGGCGGGTTTTGCTCTCCCAGTGTCGTTCAGGAGAGAAAGGTGGTAACGACGCTGCGGAAATCACAGCCAGCTCTGATCCAAAACCCTGCGTACGGCTCCACGCAGCCCAGGCCAAGAAGGATAAACAGCTGCTTTGAAGGATGGTTATTTCAGTCAGTCGAGGAGAAAACCTTTTTTTTTTCTGTTTTGGGAGGAAAGCTCAGAGCTGGGCTTGCTGAGTCTAACAAAACAAGAGCTGAGACATAGCTGGCTTAGCAGATAAACCGAGCAGAAGGAAGATTTAAGGTAAAGAAAGAACATGCAGCTATAACTGGTTATGAATAAGTTTTAGCCTTTGGATTGGAAGAATGTTTTTAAACTCTGACTGAGGTCCGAAAAAGCTTCAAAGAGGATTAATAAGGGAAGGGAAGGAAAACTAGTTTTACGTTTTGCCAGTAACAAAAAGGACGATGTATGATGGCTTTCCCTACCATGAGAACCTGGATCCACTGATCCAGAAAAGCTTTTCACAGTTCCTGAACTTCTTTATTTCTCCACAGAATTTTAAAAAAACTCTCCAATTCTCCTGATATATTTTCACAAATATCAAAAACATAAAGAACCATATGGGGTTCAAAAGACCTGAGCATTTAATGTGGAAAAAAGCTGTTTGTTTAGATGGGTTTTTTAAAATATTAGAGATCTTTATCTATTGGAAAAGTAGCATCTAACCTGAATGCTTCTGCAGATCACTTTCCAATTTATACCACAATTTCAAATCTTTGTGAGTGATTGAAATCTGTCCATGCCACTGGCTGTTACTCTATAAATAATCAAAGATCAAACAGATGCCTGAATGAAGATATGGAAGGGTCTAATTAAATTGAAGATTACAAATTATATAAGGAGAAATAATTATGTTTAAAGGAGACTATACTAAGTCACAAAGGAAAGTTTTATTACCTCATTCTTTTGATGTGAATAACAATCAAATGATACCTATGAAACCTCTAAATGGCTTAATGCATAATTAAACATACAATAGATTGAAACTCACCAAGAAGCAATAAATATTCAGTTGAGAGGAACACTTCAATACAGCCAGCAGCATAAAATAATTATTTATACATAACAAACAAATCTGGACAACATAGAAAAGGAGAAAAAAATGCCTTTTCCAGTTGTTACCCTTTGGAACATGCCACCAGCTTTCCTTTATATCTGTTCTTGTCTCACTGGCAATAGTGTCGTGTGTTTGTCAGAAAACTCAGTTGCTGTATGACTAACACAGCTGCCTGATGAACACCTTGTTTTGCGATCTAGTACTAACACTGAAAGTTGCCTCATGAGAAGTTTCACAGAAATTGTTACCAAGAAAGTTCAGACTTTAAAAACTAAATCTGGATCAAAGTTGCCTGCAAAGGAGGGCTGTAAAGGTTACTGCATGTGTAGTAAATGTCCTAATAAATGGTTCTTTCAGCCAATATAGACTTTTTTTGTGATTCCAGTAGGTGAACAGCTTGTCCCTGACCACAGGTTATAAACTCTTTTGATGTGCCTGTGCTTGATTTACAACTGTAATATATTTTTAGTGATTAATAATGTATTAACCTTTTAATAAACCTTCCATGAACAGAATCTAAAGACCTATGCAAGTTTAAAACTCTGACATTCTTGGCTGTGATAGTTGTGTCAGAGGCTTGTAACATATTTTCCACATTCCCCAAAGACTAAAATAAATCATGATTCACGGAATTTTGAACATGTGTCATGCACTGCAATCATAGAACAATTGAAAAAACAAACATAGAACAAACAAAAAACAGTGTGTGTCAAGGTAGATGATGGACAGATTTTCTCACACAGACACCACTATTCATAACCCTGTCTCAAAGCAGTGAATAAGCAATTCAGAGTTAACGTTGACTAGCGCAACAGAAACCTGTAGAGTGCAGAAGTTACTAAACCACACATATATGCTTCAGTAAATTTAGAAAAAAAAAAAAGAAAAAAGTAGAGAAACCTCTTTGGAAGCAGAAATTTTTAAAAGCTTCAGAGAAAGCGAGCATCATTCTCTGTGCCTCAGTCCAGTGCCTCTGGCAGCTCCCTTGACCACTGTTCCACCTCACATCCCATAAGCTCTCAAAGTATCCATGAAGTTGGTGCTGTGGAGAACTTGGAGCAGGAAGAAACCCAGACAAAAGGAGAAGCTGGAGTGAGATGTCCACTCTATAGGGTCTTACTTCATTTGCCTCAGCCTTTCTCATGAAAAACAGGTTAAGAACTTGAAAGTAACTCACAGTCTTGAATATCACTGCTATTCCTGCTAACTCCCTCTGTGGCCCCTGCAGTGCATGAAACACCAGATTTGTGGTCCAAAGACCTGCAATAAATAGAGGTAAGGCTGGACAAGAGATTATATGCCCATCCATCTACCTCTTCAATTTTTGTAAGAAAGTCCTTTTTATTATGGCTTTGTTTTTCTAGGGTTTACGTGCTTTTGAAGGGACACAAGATGATGGACTGATATATTGTATCTAGCTTCACAAAGACCAAACATTTTCAAAAATTGCCTTGTCAGGGAAAGCAGTAGATGGGCTTTCTGGGACCTTCTGACTTTCTCTATCACAATTTTTCTGCCCTGCTTTCCAAGTACCAGGCTGAACATGCCAGCTGCGATTCCACCAGAATCCATGAAACAGAGATGTCCAATGCAGCTGACATTTTGGCTCTTTCCTTTAGTTTACAGAGTGCGTATCTTTACAATGAGGAATAAGTCAGCCCTTTTAAAAACTATTATTTATCCTGGCAGGAAAACGGGGAGCAATTAATTAGCAACAGCAAACATTTCCAAGAAGATGTGAACAATGTTTAAGCCTCATTTTTATACTGGTGTCTGATGTGTTTTGAAATATCTATATGCTATTTCTGTTCACATTATCTTGGAACGAAGACAAGAACGGGAAGAGCAGTCTCCATTCCAGACCCTGCAATATGCCAGAAGAGTTCAACCAACACCACAGTAAATGATGCAGCTTCCAGGTGACATGTGGGTCCTGATCCGGAGACAGAGCTGAGAAAAGTTCAAGATCCTCTAGTTCACACAAAATAATGCTTTCCCCCAAAAGCTGATAAGGCTCTTAGGAAACACCTGCCAATATAGACCTAATTAAAACACTGACTTGCCTACAGAGCAGCTGGTTATCTTGCAGAAAATATTCTTTCTGTAATGATATGTCCTTTCTGCACTTCTCTGTTTAGTCTCTGAAATTCTTCTCATTTAGTTTCTTACATGGACACTTGCCTGAAAACAACTGTAAAGTCGATGCCAAAAACTGTCTCGTCCTCAGAAATTATAAACTTTTGGCTGCTTTCTATTTGCACAGCACACAGAAATTCAGAACAAACCGTTTGTACTGAACGCAGACAAAACAAACCTGAAATCTGAAATATTTTCCCAAGCTCCTGACTTTTTTTAAGAACATGGACTTCAGTTAGAGTAAATCTGGTCTCATACATGGTGTCAGTGGCGGAGTTTTCATCTCTTGCAAAAGACGCTGTGTTTGTGCCTCTCAGTTTGGGAAACAGGCAGGAGGATTCCAGTGCTTGTCAGAGCCAGTCTCATCACCATTACATTCACAATCCAAAATATACTGAATATTCTTCTCACGAGCTAGCTCTTTGCTGTGAGCGCGCATTGCCTTCCATTCTCCCATCGATAACGAACAGAAAACTGCTCACAGACCTGCGGGCTCTGCTGCCATCAAGTGGAAACCAGCACAAACACGAAGGACCTGATCTCATAAACCCAGGGGTGCTGGCGTATTAACGCCTCAGGTGTCGCCCAGAGGCCCCGGGGATGGACAACTGGCAGCAGAGCGTAGCTGGCAGCCACCCTTAGTCGCTGATGGCAAAGCCAGCTGCTCCAAAATGCTGCCTGGAGGACTGTACCTCAGGGCAACCGGTGAGGAGTCATGTAAGTGCACCCTGTGAGAAACTACCATCATTCATCCTCACAGACGTGCTCAAGTCGGCGGGGTCGTTTCTTGTACACATACCTCTATCTAAAACCACCTATAGGTTGAGATGTCCCTCCAGAGCGTCAGGCAGCAGTGGGGCGAGGGCAGGCGAGATGGGGGCAGAGGATGATGGGGAGGGCAGGGGCACTGCCCTTCCCAACGTGGTGATGTCCCACAGCGCCCAGCCAGAAGAGCAGAGCAGGGACCGGGACAAGGACCAGGGTCAGCCACAGCCAAGGGGTGGCCTGACCAGTCCGCGGTGACGGGCAGGTCTCAGTCTGGCAGGAATTAAGTTCACGTTTCCCACCAACCTGAGCAAAGACCACAAGTATAGACTGGTCCCAGTGATGCCTTCCCATCACCGCTCTTGAAGCTGAGCTGCTTTGCAGCAAAGTGTGCACAAGCACTCAGACCAGCAGCATGATGTGCTCCTCTTTGCTTCCTTTCCCTCTGGGCACACATGCTTCTCCTATATCATCTTTTTGGTGCAGAAAGCAGCACATGGAGACTTACCTGGCTGGCTTCTGTGTGCCACAACATTTAGAGTTACATTCACCCCACAGATGTGAATAAGAAAATATGCTAAGAAACAAAATGGCAAAATAATTTCTGCCTTGTAGACTTTTTGTGCTAGTCTGTATTGCCACTGCTGAGGATGGGACATGTTTTCAAAGACTGCAAATGGTGTGAAAATCTTTTCTGGACATTATCCGATGAGTGCAAGGAGAGCAGCAAACAACAAGCGTTTAACTGCTTCTTTGGCAGGAGCAGCCCCAATTCCCTTTGACATCAGACATGAGGTTGGCCAACACTCCACCATAAATCACACCATCGCCAACAGTGATGCACCCTAAAACATAAAATCACTGTTCAGCTGCTGTCTCGCACAATGATAATTCTGGGGACACCCCATCTCTCTGACAGCAGGTTTTTCCTGGGAGGCAAAGGCAGCTTCTAGGTTTTTTTTTTTTTCCTAAAAGGTGTGCAAACTGCATCTACAGACCAAGCTACAATTCCAAAAGTTTAGGATTAATGTTGCCTCCTGAGAGGTAGTTTGGTTTTGGTTTAGTGTAGGCAACTTACGTTGCAAACCCCAACTGTTTTAGGAATGAGACTACATATCAGCTTTTCTGGTTCATGTTTACTTGGGATTCAGTCATCAAGGTTTCAGTCCAGCATACAGATACATTTCAGCAAAATATTCACCCATGCCATATTGATATGATGCCTGGCAGTAGTGCTGTGCTCTTCTGACACATTTAATGCTGGATTTGTAGCAAATGAGAAAACTGGACCCTTATACTTCTGTGAAGTGTGTATAAGGCACAAAATAGTCACAAAGTTCTGCTTTTTATCCCAGGCTACTATATCATATAAGTCTTTCATAAACTGATCAGGTTCCATCCTAAACACACTTTTCTATTCCCCTTAGACTCGATAAAATTGCTTCTCAGATAGTTCAAAATTTTATAATTTAACTAAATCTTTCACATGAGGTGGTTTGGGATTTGTTGTCAATTTTATCTTTCAGTGTAAATCATCTTCACTCAGTGAGTATTTTCTCCTTTCCTTGGCATGTCTGTCCTGATGTATTTATATGAAGCAGCTATATTTCTTGCTAACCTTTGCTTTGGAAGGCTAAACAAGCCAAAGTCTTGCCAGGTCTTTCTGCATTAGTTGTATCAAATCAGCATTTTCCATTGCACAAATGTGTACAACCAAGTAAAAGAATGGCAACTGAAAACAGGGACCAAAAGTATTGGGGAAAAGGGGAAGCCACTCAGAGCCCTGTAAATAGAGATGAGAACATGACAGATGTCTCTGTTCCACAGCCATACCGAAAAAATCACACCAGTAATTTGGTCTGAATTGAAAAACAACATTCAAATGTTTCGACAAAGTAAACTGGGATGAATAGTTTTAGTTTAAGTGAAAATCACTTATTCAATCCTAAATGAAGTATTTAATTTGCTCGTCTTTTTTATTATTTGATGGTTTTGTAGGCCTTGCGCCGTACTATCCTGTTTAGAAAAAAGGTCTTTTTTAGATGCCTTTTAAAAATTTAGAACTTTGTAGGTTTTAGATAGATAATGTCAAAACAAACATTTCAGCAATACAGAATACTTCATTCTGAAAATGTCAAAATGAAATGTTTTGACATTTTCACAATTTATCCTCTTTTGCAGTGTTAACTATTTATCAGATTCAACATGACTTCACAGTTTGCTTAAATGAAATGTCCAGTTTTGACAAAGTTACTAATCCTCAGCACAGAAAATGGTACATATACACCTACTGGATATATGTATACCTACTGCATATATATCTGCCTCAGCTTACTCTTCACCCTGGGAAAAAAGGTGACTGACAGCAATATCAGCAAAATAGCAAGTAAAATGCAGATGTTGAACAGGATACGGTTGTTAATCTGCTTCTCCCAATACAAAAGCTAAGAAATATCAAATGTAGGTGGCAGGTTAAAAAAAAAAATTGGTTTCACTGTAGAATAACTTTGTACAAAATATTGTGGAAACTAAAAAGTTTACATGGGCTAAAAGAAATCTTAGAGGATGACTAAAAACATAGACATCACCTCTGGCTCAGGAAATTCCCAAGCTGCAAACTGTTGAAGGTTAGAAGAATATTTTGGTGAACTATTGCCATCTGCTTTCTTTGCTCCCTGATGATGTACTACTGGAAATTTTCTGAGAAAGGGTACTGAGCTAGACAGACCTTTGATCTGACCCACTCGTCTGTTCTGAAGTACGTTACAGCAAATAATGCAAAGAAACAGAATTAAAGGAAGAACCAAGCTTGGCTGCTCTGCCTGTTGAGCACAACTGTGTTTCGATGGTATAAACTCTATTAAAAATGTCACATTTGATGTCTGCAATGCTCTTCTGAGTTCCTACTGAAAAGTGAACAGCTGCCCTTCTGGGAGGCTTTAACAACCCAGATATTACCTGTTTTATCTCCCTATCAGTAAGCTTATGATAGCTTGTCCTATCAAACTGTTTACCACACCATACCAGTCTACTTTATTTCTTCTTGTCTTATGTAGGGATTCAGAGCTGTTGAAAACAGGAGCATCAATAAATAAGCAGAAGGCAACCTGCTAAAATCTTAAAGCAATAGAATAGCAGTGGAGAGGGGAAAAATCAACATAACCTCATTTAGACATTAACTCAATAGCTTTAAGTCCATCAAACACCAATATTTTATAGTTCCCTTCACTCTACATGAAAATTTAGCACAGTGTGAGGGTGAAGCTGCTTCTCAAACCCAGCTTTCCTCACTCAGTGCAGATTTCATTGCATGCTTTACAGAATGGGCTGGCAGCATTATTCTGCTTTCTCTTCTAAAATGAGCAGAGAGAAAATCAAACTGATTAAACTTTTTTTGAAGCCTCAGTCCTTTAGTTGGGTTCTTAAGCATCGTGGTGACAGCTGTTGGTCTCACTTGAATACGCAGTCTTGAAAATCTGCTCTGTGATACGTAAGCACCAAGTGGAAATCACTGTCAGCGGAGTCGAAGAGCCAGTGTGTGGAGCACTGCAAGGAAAGTCAGGCTAAGCAGGGGAAATCCCTGTTTTTGTAACACCTGTAACAGCTTCTTCATTGCTTATTACTCACAAGAATAATTATCTTTACCACTTTCAGAAGCATATTAAGCATCTTCTCAAATAAAAAGATGATAATGCTATAATAAGTATAAAAATGAAAGAGGTTGTCACGGCCTGAAAGGAGTCGTTCAGGACGACCTCCTTCCCCATGGGGCCAACGACCAGGTTCGTGATCCCCCTGGACTGAATTAAGGTGAAACGACACCAGCCAACCAATTTAACAATTTAATAATACACAATGCAACGCATGAGGTTACAGAAATGACTCAACGGCAACTACTCTAACTAAGTAATTCAACTAAACAAACAAGTCCCATGCAACATGTCTTTTACACTTCAACAAAGGGGGGGGGGAGAGAGAGAAAGGGAGAGGCAGCAAAGAAGATCTCACCACCCATGGATCCAGCGGCGCCCCGTTGGTCCTCTTGATGTTCTTTGGGGTTGGGGGTCCCCCCTTCGCTTCTGATGGTGTCATTTTTATACAGTCCGAGTCCCACAATCTCCGTCTGATTACAAGAAACTTCATGCATATGCAACAGGCAATGGCACATCTTCAGGCTTTGGTGTCTCTCACCTACACCGTAGCTCTGCTCTGCGGGAGCCAGTATCTCGTTCTTCTTTGTGGTTTCCTCCATTGTACCACGAAAAGTGTGGTTTCCTGGAACCGCAAAATGTTCAAGACAAAAATCGCATATCGGTCCGCCACAGAGGTTCTCAAGCCCTGGTTCACGGATCATTTGCTAGAAGTTTGCAGAGGTAAAAAAACACAGTCGGTACCTTCTTCTGATTCCCAACTGCATTAAAAACTGCAAATATTCAATATTGTTAAAATATTATTTTCTCTTGTCAACAGCTGCTGATTTTGTTACTGGAATGGTGCAATACTGTAATTTGGAGTTTATTGTCCATGATAATAAAGGGGGTGACAGAGTTCACAAAAGATTACGTGAATCACACAACAAAAAGCAGGGCAAGGCTGCAAAAGAAACATTATCCAGTGACTCATTGCATAAGGATATGTTAATTAAATATTAATCAGGGCCTGAAGTGTCTTATTGAGAGCTATTGAGCTCACTTAAATTTGTGGTCCCAATTACAGCTACAAAACACTTGGAAATGTGCTCAATGAGACTCAAAACACACTGCTGAAGTACTTGGGCATAGTTCTTCAACTCAGTGCATGCTACTGCATGAAGGGAGGGAAAATGAGGAAGAAAAATCAGGGTGGAGAAAAATGGTGGGAAATCACATGCAGCCATAAGCATTTCTGCCCCAGAAAGATGCTACTGTTCGAGGAACAGCGCAAGGCAGGTAGGTGTGGGGAAAGAAGAGAGG
Organism: Phaethon lepturus; assembly: GCF_000687285.1. Lineage (NCBI taxonomy): Eukaryota > Metazoa > Chordata > Aves > Phaethontiformes > Phaethontidae > Phaethon > Phaethon lepturus. The sequence goes on along the minus strand of NW_010525385.1, from coordinate 17,794 downwards.
TGGCCACCATTGGTAGGGAAGGTGCCAGGGAAGGGGCAGCCAAGAGAAAGGGTGGGCTCAAGACTGGTGTATTTTAACCCAGCAGGTAGCTAAAGCAACCGCACAGTCATTCGCTCACACACCCCCAGTGGGATGGGGGAGAGAATTGGGGAAAAAACAGTAGAACTCATGGGTTGAGATAAAGACAGTTCAATAGGACAGAAAAGGAAGAGAATAATAATAGAGGAAGAGAACAGCAATCATAATAATGATAAAAGAATATACAAAAGAAGTGACGCACAGCACAGTCGCTCACCACTCACTGACCAATGCCCAGCTAGTTCCCAAGCCGTGGCCCCTCCCCGGCCAACTCCCCCAGTTTATATACTGAGCATGACATCGTATGGTATGGAATATCCCTTTGGCCAGTCTGGGTCAGCTGTCCCGGCTGTGTCCCCTCCCAGCTCCCCGTGCACCCCCAGCCTGCTCGCCGGCAGGTCAGAGCACGAGAAGCTGGACTGTCCTTGACTGCTCAGCAACAGCTGAAAACATCAGTGTGTTATCAACATTATTTTGATCACAAATCCAAACCACAGCACTGTACCAGTTACTAGGAATAAAAGTAACTCTATCCCAGCTGAAAGCAGGACAAAGATGAAGGAAGCCCACCACTGCCCAGCACTGCAGTAGTCTACCCTTGCCTCTACCCCAGTGCTCCCATGCAGTGCCAGCCACTTATATTGGACAACTCCCAGTAACACTGGGATTTGCTTTTGTCCTAAAAAGAGTTATAAAATGTCAGGTGTTGGACCAGCAACTGGGAGGCTGATCCTGGAAGTTTACCCTGAAGTGGAGGGTCATACTGACACAGCAGTGGCTTCTAGGTGGGCGTTCAGAAAGTCCCACCTGGGTGCCTTGTTTCACCTCTGTTCCTCAGTTCTCATTCTGTAAAATAAGAATAGCTCCCCTCCATCCTAAAGAATTTTGTGACAGTAAAAAAAAGCCTGGATATTCTGAAATGACTGCATGAAATGAAGTGGTATAAGAAGCCATGTGGACAATCTCAAAAGGAAATTAATAATTTTTGTTTTCAGAGCAGATTTTTAAAGTTTTACAGCAATAAGGAATGGGGGTCATTCACTGAATGAGAGAAAGGCAAGACATTGTATAGCTGCTAATAAAAAAGGTCCTGCGGAGAAAGAAAAAGTATTTGGTAATGCATGTGATAATTAAAAACTACGTAATAATGTAGGTAGACAAGAAGTCTGACTTCTGTCAGACTTCATTTCATTTTTTAGTGCTAGTCTTGCAATTTTAATCACATTCATTTACTTCTGTCTGTGTAACACACATCACACAGATCCCAGATCACTAAAGGATAGAGCATTCAATCCTTAAGTGATCTAAAATATGCAGGAGGTCTTTGCATATGGTAAGATGCACTTGTTTGAAAGTAACTTTTTGTTAAGGTACTATAAAATACTTCAGAGATTTGCATCTCAGTTAGCGTATTGGGCCTTAAAATTGCTGGTTGCTTCATTGTAGCTTTGTACACCAGGTAGCTCACAAGTGCAACGGTAGGGTCGATTAATCCATCTAAATTTTTCCTATATGTACACCTACATATACAGACACAGACACATGCATGCACTTGCACGCACACACCCCCACGTACCCCCACAGCCTCTGTCATTATAACTCTCTCTTTGCCCAAGTCTCTCTCATTGAGGCTATTTTAGACTTTCAAAAGAACCTCAGTGATGTTCTCCTGCACCATTGACAACATTAAAGACGTTCTGTTTAAAAATGTTTTCCTCTGCTGTTTCCCCCCGGTTCAGTGGCCTCTGCAAATTTGATAGGAGGGCACACTCTATCACCTCCTCCGGATTGTTGGTAAGGATGCTAAATGGGACATGTTCCAGGACAGACCCCTGTGGTATCCTACTTGTTAATGGCCTCCAAGGTAGAGTGTGACCCATTAAATGTGACCCTTTGAGCCCAATCATGCAACCAGTTTTTATCCATTTAGTTTTATCCCCATCAAGATCATAGTGCTCTAACTTGAATCATGGTTGGTTTATTCATTTTCCTGTACACAGTCCTAAGTAACCAATAGCAAAAGTCTTGTGTAACACAGGTGCATGTAGGTGTATATAGGAATTTGTGTTCTTCTAGGAGACAAAGTAAGTTGCATCCTAAAAAATGTCCTTACAATAACAGTAAGTCGTCTTATTAATGCGACAATTGTCAGAATGCTGCAAGACAAAAATATCCAGGTTCACATGGCACAGGAACACAAGAGGACAACAGTCATTAGAAGAGACGTTGAACGAAAAGGAGATGACTTAGAAAAAACACAGTGAATGCCAATTCTCTGCTGCCCATCACTATTTCAGGGAAACTGGACACTTTCCAAAGCCAGGCACTCTGTGCATTGCTATGCAGCAATGAAAGAGCCATTTAGGGTCGGCAGTAACTGCAAAATAAATGGACAGCAAAGGAGTCCCTCATTACTCAGCTTGACTGGAGACAGAAGAATATTTGATGATCACTTTTATATTCTGTCCCTGAAGGTGACCACAATTAAGCCAAGCCAATATGATAATGGCTAACAGGATGCCACTGACATTCAAACATTATGTAGAATCCCATGGTATGTGAAGTCAGAGCCAATAACAGATTTCTGTGGTCTAATTAAAACAATAGCGGAAATTTAATGAACACTGTGTTAGTGCATTGGCAGAAATTTGTATTTAAAAAATTGTCCTAACAAGAGAAGATGGAACATTTGTGAGAGCTGAAGAAAAGCCCATCTGGCCAAAGGATCAAAAGGTCAAACACATTTCACTATTGCTTTTAGTTCCCTGTAGTAATTATAAACAGAAGGATCTCTGAAGAACTTGACACAAGAAAAATAGCTTTAGCAGCACCTAAAACTACAGTGGGCAAAGGTATTTCAATGGCATTCATCGCAGCCTGAAAGAAGAAATTGCTCACTTCTCTGGGTGAAACGTATTAACCTCTAACAGGCAGTGAGTCAATAAAAATGACTTAAGACTTCTCTCTGGCCCTAAGCTCTGTGAATCTATGAATAGCAGACGACACCTGTGCAAAGCCAACTGCTTGTTATTCATACCATGATCTTCTTTATGTTTCCTGAAGTATTAAAAAGACAATGTTCTTTTTCTCTATCTGCCCACTCGCACATCTTAAAAGAGTTTGTAATCATATGCCAGAGACTTTGTGAGTTGTTGCTACCCTCTGGATGACCTACTTGGAAGCTGTGAACTTGGGATATGTGCACAGAATTGCATCTATGCTGCTACCAGCACATGATAAAGGTGGGAATACGACTAGGCCCTGGTTCTTTTATTTTTACCAAATCCTTCTTTCTGAGCTGTGGATTTCACATAAATGCTGTAGCTCTCACAGCTTTGTCAGGACATAAACAGCAACAGTGACTGCAGAACGTGAGCCCCGGTTATACTCCCATCACGAGACACAAAAGAAAGCAAGGGCATCTTCAAATGAAACAACTCTTTAATCACAAAGTTTTGAGCACATACGGACATGAAAAGATCTTTCTTGAAGTAGGGAGCAAAATGTAAGTGCCTCTTAGGACGGATGTGGGAGAAGGAAGAAAAGCCAAGATGGATGGGAAGAGTGACAGGCAGGGCGGAGGTTGCTGGGAAGTCTTCTCTGGGTGCTCAGGCATTAGGGAAAGCACCCCAGGTCTCTGCCTGACTGCAGAAATCAGATCCTTCCCTGGAGGGTCAGAGGGGGTTTATTGCCCTGCTGCAGCCCCGATCAGAGGAGTCTGCAACTTGTGTGATGCCAAGTGCTTTCCATTTGCACCTCTGCTACTTCTCCCTTGCGACACTGCAGTCTGCCAGTCACTTTTCTGTGCAGCTCTGCACCTTCACACCCCAAGGATGCCGGGGCAGAGTTTTGTACCCCTCTATCCAAAATGCTGTCATCCTCCCAGCTTTGCACTCCCAGTTCTGGACCACAGCCATGGCTGTTGCGTTGGATCTCTCATGAGAAGCAATTGCTACCACCCTGTGAACCACCTTCTTTGGCTTTCTCTCCCTCTTTACCCTTTGTTTTGTGGCTTTTAGTGTGTAACATTTTGTTAGGGAACATGTAGTGCCTAGTAGCTGCCAACAGGAGATAGCAGTGGTTTAGGCAGACAACAATCATTGCCCAGGAATACATTTGCAAAAAGCTGAGGAGCCAGTTTGCATGGGCAACACGTGTGTGATCAAAATGTGCTCTGGGCAGTATGATTAGCATAATGAGTAAGGATGACTAATGAAGAGGTGGAGTGCAACAGGGTGAAACCATAGAGTTACTGTAGGAAGAATATCTGGGAGGGATCACCAGCTGCACTGGAGAAGACAGCTATCTGGGAATGCCCACCACCACCACTGCTTCACCTCCCAGCTAGCTGCCATGGAAAATTCCCTTTTCTTTTTCCCTTTCCCTTTTTCCTTTCTCATATCCCTTTTCTCCTTCCTTTTTCCCTTTACCATTTCCTTTTCCCTTTCTCAGTTCTCTTTTCCCCTTTCTTAAATTTGTGGTTTTTTAGTCTTTCCTTGAAAATGGCCATTCCCACCAGAACCTGATGTCCCTCAGCTGTTTATATCATCAGTCACATCCAGACACACTCTCTGTGAAATATCCATGTGAGTGTTGTTGGATAAAACAGCTGGGTAATCAGTCACTTCAGTGATTTAGTGCTGGTGCCTAGGGTGCCTAGGTTTTCCACTTTTATGTTTTTAATGATTTCCCCTGAATTAATGCCTAACGAGCCTAAAAGGTCTTGCTGCTTCTTGTCTGTTCTTTTTGCATTTAAAAACTCTCATCCACGAAATGCTGTATCTTTCTCTCTGAGCTAAACATTTCTTCTTTGAAAAAAACTGTCCTCTCGGCCTCTCTTGCGTTCACCTAACAGCCTGGTAGAATACCTACTGGAGAGTTACTGTGTCAGGAGCACTACTGGTCATCTCTGCAAACTGTTTTATTACACATAAGCTTTTAAGCATAAGGTTTCAGAATAATTCCTTATAGCATCTTCAGGTGATGAAAAATGGGGTGGAAGTCTTTAATCACGTATACTTGTAAAACTGCAATCTTGGCATTTTTAATATCACCTCAAGATCCCGCTGGACTTTACCAAGGCTGTTGTGGGAGGCAGCATGCACCAGCAGGCGAGGCAGTGTACTAAGACTCAAGACTGCTGGGGTCTATTCCTGTTGCATGACTCCCTTTTCTGTGGTTTTTGGCAAGTTATTCCACCTCAATCCTTAGTTTCTTTATCTGTGGTAAAGAAAGCATTGATATCAGGTTCTCACTGTTGCCTGCAAAGTACTTTGACTGTAGAGATGAGAAGGGATTTAGCTAAGTATGAGTGTTTTTTATTAGATCCAGCTTGTTGACAAATAAATCTTTATGAACAAATAGGTCCTAAAATTAGACCATTGTGAGGTCAGCTTACTTTATTTCACCAGATTTAGGAACTTTGTGACAGTGGAGGAGGGATGCTGCTGGAAGCTGCATGGAGGAGTACCCAGTCAGGTTTTGTTACTGTTCTTTTATACAATCAGTGCAAATGAAACATTCCCGATTCCCAGCTAATTATTAGGAGTGTGACTGATTTCACCCATTTAACCCATCTAGAAAGTAGGAGTCTAATTCAGACATCTAATTTCCTGCTACAGGTGAGAGAGAGAGAGACAGATTCCTTGAAGAGCAGTCCATCCAACTGTTAGGACACTACCCTGCACAATGGCATCTTTATCTGGCACCTTATTTACTAAGCATACTGTAACTGCAATGTCCTAGCATCACATGTACAGTTTTGTAGTTGCATTTGTTTGGCTGCTCATAATCTTTTTGTGAAAAAGTAGTCTGCTGAAATGCTTCTCAGTTGTTTTCAAGAGATGTCGTCTTGGGTGACTGCAGAAATTCTTTCTATTATTCTTAAATTCATGATTGACATTTTATGCTGTTGAATTTTTTCCCCATTTCCAGTACTTTGAATCATCTATTTCTTTCTTGTATGATGTCCTGAACCTCCTCTCTATTAATCACTTCCCAAAACACAATGTCATAAGCAAGTTTTGTCAGCATGTTTCCAAATTAAAATATTGTGAAAATATTTAAGAAATCAGTCACTAGGCTACTCCTTGAGGAACTCTACTCCTGACTTTCCTCCACTCAGTACATTCCCCTTCAAAAGCACCTACTGCTGTCTCTCCTCTAATTAATTCCTTATTCACCTGAAATTTCTTCCGCTAATTTGCATCTTCTCCAATTTCCCATATGGTGTGGTAGGCCAGACAGATGACATCGATGGCATTTCTTTTGTCTAGAAAACGAGTTAGCAGAGAAGGATGTCAGGCTTTTCAAATGCGATTCACATTCAATAAACCCAAGCTGCAATTTCTCTCATTCTCCATTTTTTCATTGTCTTCAGTTTCTTTTTCCATCAAAATACAGGGCCCTAATAGGCCTTAACTGCCCTGACCAGCCTTGCCTGAGGCCTCCACTCACCCCTTCCAGCTCCTCCAGGAACCGCCAGCCCTGGCTGGTCCCTGACAATATGTTCTTAAACTTCTCATACTTTTGAGATCAGAATGATGGGCCTGTGGTTACATAAACACCACTTTTAACCATCCTTAAATAACAGCACTGCATTTTCATGCTTTCCCTGACTTGAGATCTGTGTTGCAAGTACTGCTATTAGACCAATTGCTTCGTGTATTCTCAGGTCTCTTTACAGAGAAATCTGTAACGGAGATGACGCTCCCTCCCTGACCTGAACTCATCAATCTCTCTGCCATTTTTGTGTCACCTCAGTTCTGGTAATTTTTATTTCTATATTCTTAATCACAGAGCCATCCTTGCCTTTGCCCATATGTTCAGTGTCATCGTCTTTACTAATAAATAAGCACTATGACAATTAATGCTTCATCAGAAAACTTATTTATTTATGTTTAAACACTTCGCTCTATTGGACACTTGCACCCAGCTGCCAAGCTTGCTGTCACAAGATGAGTGACATTCTGCACTTTAGCTCACAAAATGTAGTCTTCAGGCATCTCAAGGAGCTGACACAGGTGTCAAGAGACACCTTCCAAGGCTAAATATTGGATCTTGCATTTTAATACGGTACATTATTACAGGCAACTATTCTCATCGAGCAGCCATGCACCATATGGTTGTCTAGTTTCAAGCAGATTGCTAACCCCAGACCGCCTTAATGCAAATAAATCATGGCATTCTCTTAGTATATCGGAGATTGCATCTGTTATCCGGCACCTGTCACTACTGCCGCAACACAATGATTTATGGTTCCAAACTTCAGCTCGTTATGAAATGGCACATGGATCGACACACGTGCCACCTTCAGTTTTGGGAACAGATGGAAATGTAGCAGTGTCATAAATTTCAGACATTATTTCCTGACAGTATCAAAGCTCTCTGATGGACAGTTCTTTTGAGAAACACACCTAGAAACTGGTTACTCACCAAGACCTGCATGTTTCTTTGGTAACTGGAGCAATGCTTAACATCTGCTGGTTTGACTTGTCATACATGACATGACGTTCATTTAAAGCGTTTGTCCACACTGGAGAAAGGAAGATCAGTACATAGCTTTAGAGTACAAAAAGGAAAAGAACTATTCTAATCATTTAATCAATTAAACTCAATTTAAAAGTGATTTTAAAGGAATTGATTGTGCATATATTGTGCAGAAACAGGCATACTACTCGTTCAAGACCCAGTAATGAAATGTATTCATAACTTGATGAATAAAAAACTGCAATCTTGTTTTTAAATGGCTCTTTCTTAAAGACAGGATGAATTTCACCTAACCTTACCAATCTAATATAAACATATGTCTCTTGTGGCCCTATGGACGATGAAGGGCAATTCCTCCCATTTTAAAAATAGTTGTCAAAGGTAACTAACTCTTAAGTAAGTGCCAAAATTTAATCACATAAAAGAAGATCAACCCCATGACTTTTCTAAACGTTAAGGTTAGGAATGCATGGCTTGCTCAGGTCAAATCGTTAATTGATGTTTGCCCTAATTTTTTTCACAAGCTCCTTTGCCCTAGCTTCCATCGACCAGTTGATTGTACTATCATATATTACCAAGAAGCTTTTATTGGTGTCTGGTCTTTTCAAAGTGTTTAAACATAAATGCAAATAATTTCAATTACAGACTGTTTGAACACCATGAAAATAATTTGAGTAGCTTGAAATATTACCAAAAACCTTGAAAAAATTTACCTGGGAGAGTCTTGGTTTTTCCTATTCTTCCATTTCAGCTTTCAGAATTATCGCACTTTATGCTTGGAGAGCAGCAGAACATGGTTTTGTTCATTAACACGTAAGTATAACACCTTAGACAGCAAGATGAGACGGGCCAGAAATTCATTTCTGTGTAGTTTTTCTTCTCTTTCATGACCAAATTGGAGCAACTGAGTTTCTAGTGCCTAATAATTTTATATATCAGTACAGGCATACTATTTTTGATTGTGCTTTTCATTCATACTAAGAATCTGTAAATGACACCTGATCTGTTCAGAAATTTTCTCTAACAAGTTGTTGTACCGGAGTCTTTCATTCCCATTACTCTTTTGATGGATACTCAGCTGGTTTCATGCCAGCTTGCCTGCTTCCCCAGCAGCCACCAAGAAACCCCAAAAACTTCAGATTCCTCAGCTTTTTAGCTCTGTGACTACAGAGTATTAAACGTGACAGCTAAATTCACACTTTCTTCAGAAAATTGCTGGCTGACTACTGAAAGAGCATGCACTTACATAGTTACCTCTACTTTCAGGTTCTTAAGATCTTCATCCTGTCCCAAACAAGAAAACTCATTGGACCTCCAACTCCAAAGCTCTCAAGACTCTTTCACAGGCTACCAAGCAGGAGACTCTGAAAGAGCAGCCCTCCAGATCCCTGGAGTGTGTCTGCAGCTAAATAGAGAAATTTTGGCTTCACTAAAATTTCTGGGGTATTAACTTCTCATCCTAGTTCTCAAAACTATTTTTCATGGATGTAGAATTTGCTTTTTCAGCAAGCTGTGAACTAGACACCTTGCACTAGCAGATGTTACTATACATCTCAGTAGACATCTCACAGCTCACTGGAGTTTTTATATTTGTTTGATGCCATGCTGCAAGATTTTCAGGAGTTTTAGGTGTGCAAAATTGCAGCTAGGATACTTAACAGGATTTTTCAAAAAAGGCTATCAGCATCCAGTTCCACTGATTTCAAACATGCTTTTGCATTCTGTATATTGAAAAAAACATTTGTGAAGTTCTTATTATTGTCTCTGTGCCAAATACGCTGCAACTGAGGACAACGCTCCCAAGATTAGAGTTTTTTATAGTCAATATATTACAAGAATTACTGGTGTTCTAAGGTTGTGGTTAGAGCCTAGAAGGTACTTAAAATGCAAAATTATTGTCAAATTGTTAGCAAATTATCACTATTTTCTAAAAAATGCATTTCCATTTGTGAATGGAAAGTGAATTTCCATACATGAATGGAAACTATCTTTGAGAACACACATAAATAAACTTTAGGATATTGGGCCAAATTCTGCCTTGATACAAACACTGTAAAATCTCATATTTCACTGAGAATTCATAGATTGTAAATCAAGACAGATTTTGGCCAGTGCTGACCAACAGAAAAGCACCAGCTGTGGAGGAGCTATAAGTCACAAATTTAATTTATCTATTAAAAATAAGCTAGCTTAAACAAACTACAGTTCTCAGTCAACTGCTTTGCCCATATGAGACACAAAAAATACTATGCCAACCTTATGCTTTCAAGTGAAAATTCATCATCAATATTATTAGTTATTTAAGGATGGATACAAAACCTGTGGAAGCCTGCCACTTATTTTAATAGATGCTGGAACAAGTCTTTCAGAAGCATGAGAAGATTAATAGCAAATAGAAAATACTACAAAAAGTAATCTCAATCATCCTTCATTGGTTTATATGTCCTACAGTTGGAAAACTACCCTATGGAAGTTATTAACATATTTCTGATGTGTGAAACTGCATATGCAGCCGAATCTGCATACAGAAATAAACATTCTTCATGTTTTATCTTTTGTTTTCTGCATTTTATATATAGGATGTTTCAACTTGAAATAAAGCAACCTGAAAGCGAGTGGGAAATTTGGTAAAAAGTGTTCCTTATAGTTTCAAAATTCTGAATGAAATAGAAAAGACAAAGAAATCATTGCTGTCTGAAAGTGTGAGAGAAAGCTATGTTTAGTTGAGTTTAAAATGTTTCTGTAGATTACCAACAATTATATAGAAACAGACTTATTTAACGAATTGTTGTGGTTTAACTCAGCAGGCAAGCAAATACCACACAGCCATTTGCTCACTCCCCACCTGCCCCAGCAGCGGAGAGAATTGGGAGAAAAAAAGTAAAATTCGTGGGTTGAGATAAAGACAGTTTAATAAGACAGAAGATTAAAAGGAAATACTAATACTACTAATAATACTACTAATAAAAGAATATACAAAGTAAGTGATGCACAATGCAATTGCTCACCACCGCCAACTGATGCCCAGACAGTTCCTGAGCAGCAGCCCCTGGCCAGCTTTCCCCTCACTTTATATACTGAGCATGACGTCATATGGTATGGAATATCCCCTTGGCCAGTTTGGGCCAGCTGTCCTGGCTGTGCCCCCTCCCAGATCCTTGTGCACCCCCAGCCTCCTCGCTTCTCAAATGAGGAGCTGAAAAGCCCCTGACTTAGTGTAAGCACTGCTCAGCAACAACTAAACCATCAGCGTGTTACCAACATTATTCTCATCCTAAACCCAAAACACAGCACTATACCAGCTACTAAAAAGAAAATTAACTCTATCTCAGCTGAAATCAGGACACAGATCAATGGTGTCAGATTGATATTCCTTAGGAAAATGAGTCATGTTTAACTTTAGTTAATGTTTAATGTTAGTTAAAATGAATAAATTTAATCATAAATTTTGTAATATTTAGTGATTTTCTAGTAGTTCCAGGTCCTTTGAATACAGTAATAAGGTAGTAATTCCAGGCTTCATCAGAAGCCAAATTAAGTTTCTAATCCTAGAGCTAAAGAGAAAGCAGCATGCTAAAGGACAAAAACCAAAGAGCTAACAAAAGGTTCAATTAAATCTGTAGGGGTTTTTATCCCAAATCATAGTTAGTGGAACTATTAGGATTTAGCAGTGCTGAACTACTGTTAAGGATACAAAAAGGCTATGCTTGCATGACTTGGGGCCTTATTATATTCTCATTATACCATTATATGATTATATTCTCATTTATATTATGTTAATCAATGTAATTTTGGGCTTGAAAGTAGAATTTGGTTTGTGAGACAATTTTCCTGATGTTATTGGCTGTCCCTGATCCCCCTCCTGAGATACATACTGGTCTCAGAAAAGACTGGAACCCCAGGCAGTACCCCTGAAGGAGTCAGTTTAGCAGAATCGCTCAAAAAGAGAGCAGCAGCAGTGGCAGGAGAGTCAGAAAATATGGCCTGCCATAAGAAGTTGAAAGAACCAGGATTGTTTATCCTAAATGAAAGAACAGAGAGCATGTTTGTATGCATTTATATAAATTATTGCCAAAACGCGGAAAGGACTAACTCGTTCTGCATTCCTGTGATGGACAGGATGAGAAGTCACAGGATTAAACTGCAAGAAGGATCATTTAAGTTAGATATTAGTAAATATAATTTGATATGGTTTTATAATAGCACCTTGGCCTGTCCCTCGCAATCCCTACCACTGAATGTGTATTAGGGAAAAAGAGGATTTGTACAGAATATATTCTTTATTTTCTTGGTAACAGAAAAAAATAAGGCATTCAAGCATAAATATGTGTAATTATCTAGATTATTTGATTTGTGGAAAGTGAAAAGGTCAAGAAGGCAGAGGTGGAAAGTGGTGACTTAGATCTGCTTTTTCCATACCCTTGAAGTGTACATTTTATCATAATGAATCCATAATGCAGGATTTCCCACATCCTAGAGGAATTATCCCATCATTCCCATTCAATTAAAAAAAAATTAATCCGTCTCTCCTTCAACCACACTAACCCAGTCTCTTTTAAGACATTAAGATCTAATTTATACACTCAGTCACGTTTCACACAACCAGTTGCATTACAAGACTGTGATATAAAGTGCTCGGTATGCCAACCGCCGAAATTATAAATAAACTTCTGCCAATTGCAACTCCTCTTTTCAATCCAACCTAGAAAAATTATGTAGTTACATTTATTTCCTCCTTTTACCTGGAGATATCAAAGTGCTTGAGAAACTTTAATTATTCTCACAACAATGCAACACGGTAGCAAAGTGTCTATTTAAACCACAAGAAAATAGGATGACAAAGACCAAGTCATTTTCTCAAGATCATGAGAAGATAAGTGGACGTCATTAGAGCAGATTAAATGTTTTTTCTTTTCTATTCACTAGATAGCACTTCCTCTCTAACCATGATAACATGATGATTGTTTATTTATGGCAGAATTGCGCTGAAGTAATTCCGCTACACGGCAATAACTGATGGAAATAAAATGAGAATCTGGTCCAAGTGTGGCATTTCTACTTCTGTTGTCATTTGCCCTTTGTCTCAATTTTAACACACAAATTTGGTGTTTCATAATAGTGTCTGATCAGATCGAGCTTTCAGAGCATCCATCCACTGAAGCTGAAAGTGGAATTCCTCACTAGGGAGAGCCACACTCGATGGAAGCAGTAAAAGGTCAGCTGCAAGATATTTTGCTTTCTAAACTGCATGTGGAAATGACATTATTTGTGCAGTACCGTAATAGGATGGATCTCCATTTGACAAGGTAACAATACAGAAACATCATTGTGCTAATACCGTCTTTCAATAATGTAATTACTTCATCAAAGGAGGTACCTGATTCTTTAATTAAAATTAAGGAATAGAAAGGATTTTAAAATTATTTAATTGCTGTCCACTCGCATATATTTAGAAAAATAACAATGGATTATCTACAGGTTGAGTAGAAAACTCATCATGGCAAAGAGCCTTTTCAGAGACAGGGATTTGCCAGTTTGACTTCTTTGGCTGTCTCATTAGATTCCACACCGAAGATAAAACACCACATTGAATGTTTTTATTAATGTGCTCATTTACTACCTGGGATGTTACACTGTCAGTCTAGACATACAAAGCTTTCTGAATGACAGAGCAGAAAATAGTTTTCTCAAAACAGTCTTCAAGGTTGCTCTCAAATAGGTGTATAGAAATGAAACCATATCAGCCACAGTTGCATTTTGGTGAATCCTAGTGAGTCAATCTTTGCTAAGTTTACATTTAGCTGATTTCAGTATCTTTTTGTCTCTTAAATAGTATTAAAACTATATTAGGTTCCTGAACTACTGTTACTAGACATTATCCATACCTATTACAGCATAAAAATTAAAGATTTTTTAAAAAGCATAATGATTCAATTTGTCGTTCAGTAAGTCTAATTCTGCTTTGTCATTCAGGAGTGATTCTTAGGGGATGTTTCTGAATGCTTTGACAACTCAAATTCCAAATTACCCTAACAATGAGTGTACACCAACTCTGCTGCCAAAATACCGTTGTTAACGTTTTTGCTGATAGTTTAAGATATATATTATAAACTAGAGCTGAGTTTCTTCAGATTCAGCTGATCATATCCTGTCCCCTGTCCAGATGACACAACCATTATGCTCCATCCCATGTATTAAGCCCTTCAGACAAGCGCAGATGAGAACACACCTACAGCAGATGGGAAAAGACCCTGGTTCCTCAGGGGCAACCGAAAGCTTTTTGTCCAGCTAGCAGAATATATGCAGTGGGTTTTGTCCAGCTCTGCTTTTCCTCTCTGCAAAGTAGTTGCATAAAGTTGTATCATTAGGTCAGTGGCTTTCATTGAGCACTCACCTGGGCATCTCTGCACTGCTGCTCAGAGGCCCCCTTAAGGTAGTTAAGCAAATAGATCTCAAACGTCTTAAATTTGTGTCAGTGAAAAGTTTTCAACTGAAAACCGTTCTTATTAAATCGGATCCATACATTCCTTTGCAAAAGAAAATGTAACAAATGAATCAAGAGAACTGAGTTAGCTCTGATATTTTTTTTAAAAGTGTATTTTTAAGCACAGTTTGTTATTTCATTTCTGAATTCTTCACAACTTCTTTTTGATACAGAGGTGCCCAGAACAGTTCATTGTTGTGACAGCCTCTAATATCTAATAGCCATCTAACATCTCTGTGCACTCTGGTCTCCTGCACCTTTTCACAGTAGGAGTGATATATTCTCTCTGCCCCAAGGGCACTAACTAATCTGTAGGGGTTTTTTTGTCTTATTTCGCTTACTTTTTCTGGGAAGACAATATGATTTAACGTCTCCCTGGAAAACACCAGGCAGCATTCACTCCACTTGAAGTCAGGTATACCAGTTCCCTTCTAAATTTGTTAAATAAACCAGTCCTTCTGTTACTACTACCACTATTACTGCTGATTAGTTGTACTGCAGGAACACTGCAGTGCCTCAGCTTCATCCTGTTAGGCACTACACCAACACATAACAAGTAATTGAACCTGTTCTCAAGAAAAAGAAGAGGAAAAAATGAATATGACAAATAAATGAGAGGAACGGCAAACTAATCACAGGAAATATTTTATGCCAAATTTATTACAGAGGGGAAAACAGAGACAATGAATGTAATTCTGGTCACAGGTAGGTGAGCTACTCTGTATATGTAATTACAAACAAGATGCTGTCTTCTCCAAAACATGAACAGGCCAGTCTGGAAAAGGCAGTGCATCCTGGAGCAAAGGGAGAGTGCGAATCCTCTTTCTCTTCTGCAGGCAGGAGGGCTTACAGCAAAGCAGACACAGAGCCTTCAACATATTTGTAGACTCCTTCTACCCTGTATGGTGACTTTAATTACCAGATGTCCATGCGCTCCCAGTTCTTCATAACCAGCTTGGTATTTGGACACTGATCTCCTCAAGGGTATGAACAGACCCTTGAATCCCTGAAAGTCCCTGTTGTAATAGAACTTCACTGTTTTCAGGAATTCACATTTCTTTTCAAATCCAGTATGCTCTGCCCTCTGATTCAAATCCAGTATCATCTGCCATCTGAGTACGGTCACAATGTTTGAAGGGCAGTATTTTCTGAAAGCTAATATTCTGAAAAGAAACCTCAAATGGCACTGTATGGATGCACCTTTTATTGTCTCCTCGGTGCCTTTAATGCAAGGTGTTCACTTCAGCATATTTGAAAGACCACACCGTTATTTGTCCTAAAACTTGCTGCAGACTGATTTGATAATCATGCCAAGTTCTTTCTATTTCTGATGTCTTCAGTCCTAATAATTCAATTAATTTATCAGGGGTGGTAAAGGAATGGAATGCCTTTTGCCTGTGCAGCACTTGCAGAAGTATGAGTGAAAGAACTTTATCAATGTTACATGTCCAGAAAGTGCTATGGAACACTCAGCATGGTTCCTGTATGTTGTACTTCTGAGTTCACACAACTGTAACCATTCTATTTTGTCCACTTTTCTGCCTTTCACTGTACGTTCAGAGTAGTCCTTGACACAGATGCGTTCAGCTCACTGAGGACACAATGCTCTAATGGTCACATTGAGAAGCAGATCACTAGAAAAAGAAAGATTAGTTTTGATCATTTGTTAATTATAAACTTATATTCTGCTTTTAAGAAATTAAACTTGAAGATTCAAAATTATGTTGTCTAGAAATCTACCTCCACATATTTCCCACAACATTTAAGTGATTTTTCAGGTGAGATTGTCACAAATGTAAATAAAAAGAGTCAATGTTCCTCTGGAAAAACTCAGCTCATGGTTACCATTTGCATCCACTTTCAAACGTCACAGCTCCTTGATAAATTACTCTTTGTATTGCATTGGACACATTCTGAACCAGTGTGACTCATTTTCCTCTGCTAGAGGTCCTGGCATATCACAAAACACAAGAGCTACTAATCTCAGAGTCAATATAATTTGGAAAAGGAAATCAGCTTGCCACACAACAAACTTAACATGAGGTGTGGATAAATTCTGAAGAGAGCCTGAAAGAACAAATAGAAAAAAGCACTTGATTGAAGAGTGCAGGTGATTAGAAAGAAGATGTGCAAAAATGAGCCACTAACACTCGATTTTGTATGTATTGAATTTGATGTCAGAAGGACATAATTTTTTAAGTTTATCATAACAGAAGATAGTTGGTTCAACACATGACAAAATAATGCAGCAAATACACTTCTGTAATTTGGCTACCTTTATATAGGTACCACATCTTACATACCTATGTGGCAAGAAACTTTCTACTCTGCACTGTGGTAAAATCCACAGCAAATTCTTGTTTTTTCTTTGTAGCTTCAACAAAACTAAAAAACTGAAGGAAAAAAATTAAGTAAAATATGGATGCATAACTGTCTTTATTTTGTATTCCTTACTTTATCTACTCATCAAATATGGGTAATGATTTTTTTCTCTACACCTTCTAAGCCTGTGTGTTCATAAACCTGGAAACTGGACGCAAGTTTTACACTATTCTTATCTGTATAGTGAGTAGTATGCATGTCATCATATACAATATGCATTTCATCATATACGTACAGGACAACAGTCCTACTTCAGTGCTGAACACAGAATCAGATGTATTGATAAACAGTTTGGTCCACTATAAAGCACAGTGAACAAAGCACTTGGGTATTTTGATGCTTTTAGGACTTAGTGAAACTAAAATGTAAATGCATACTACAGTTATGGGCTTGAGCTTAGATGTTTCAAAGGACAGGGGAGAAAAAGAGGAGCTATCATAGGCAGCAAAAGGCAACTGTCATGTTGAAGTACAATGTCCTAAAGGATAAGGAACCCCACAGCCGCTGGGTCCTTTGAGGCAGTTCTGTTTCTTTACAAGTCCAGACTGTGACTACTAATGCTATAAAAGCCCTGTTTCCATCCTTCATGGTTTAGTCTGTTCATGCTCTCTCCTACTGCAAATGAAGAAAACCCTGCAATCTGTTTCCTGAACAGAAGAAAAAGCAAAATATTCAAGCTCTGTAATATCTTAGTTTCTTTGATTACAGCTGAGTGGCAATATAGACTAGAAAGACTAATAACTTCTAATGAAGAAATATTCCCCATGCATTCAAACACATTTACCTATCATTTTTCCACCTTCCCCAAGTAACGTGAAGAAATCCAGAGAGCCTTTTTAGAAAGAAAATTTATATGAAAGTGGATGAAACAGGAGATAAAAGCAGCAGGCACGAGGTAAGCATGATACTAATTAGCTGTGAATTTTGTGCAAGCCTTTCTCTAACTGCATTGGGTTTGTGTGGCAAGGTTTTGGTAGCGGTGGGGCTGCAGGGGTGGCTTCTGTCCTTCTAGGACAAGATGAAATGACCTCAAGTTGTGCCAGAGGAGGTTTAGATTTGGTATTAGGAAAAATTTCTTTACAGAGAGAGTGGTCAAGCATTGGAACAGACTGCCCAGGGAGCTGGTAGAGTCACCATCACTGGAGGTGTTCAAAAAACATGTAGACATGGCACTTCGGGACATGGCTTAGTGGGCACAGCAGTGTCAGGTTCACAGTTGGACTTGATGATCTTAAAGGTCTTTTCCAACCTTTATGATTCCATGATTCTGTGATTCTAAGCTGCCAGAAGCTTCCCCCATGTCCCATAGACCTGCCACTGGCCAAGGCTGACAGTGACAGTGGTAGCGCCTCTGGGATAACA
>NW_010525384.1:0-13598 GCF_000687285.1 Phaethon lepturus | reverse complement strand
AAGTGTTTCCTACTCTAAGGAATTCCTGTTATGCCATTCCTAGAATTTCCCTTTGGCCTCTACTATTTTTTTTACCCCTTTTGAAATGTCAGTGCTCATATAGTGTTACTTTCGGAAGGGCTTTCCTTCTTGTCCTGGTATACAATGTTGCCAGAGACTTCTGAGTAGAATTTAGAAGTTGCAACTATTTCTGTTTATTAATGGTAGATCAGCACAGATGTAAAATGTGTTGTAGTTCAGTTTCCTCCTGATACGGCTTTAAAGCAAATGACTGGTTAGGTCCAGTACTGAAGTAACACACCTTTTAAGTGGTTTGGGTTTTTTTTCTTTTGATTGATTGGTTGATCGATCGATCTTTCAGTTTACATTTGTTACCTGTAGTTTTGGCTGAGGAGCATTCAATAGTTAGACCTTTCTCTGCTTAAGTAAAAGTACTTCATTGTGAGTAATGACAAATACTTTTACCTAGCTGTGGTTTATATTGACAGAAAAATAATTTGCTAGAATGACCTGTGTGCATGTTCCAAACCTCAAGAAAATTTGCTAAGAGTATTACTCTAAAATTCTGTGAAAGCAGGGTGATTCATTTCTATTTGTAATATAATGTATTGTACATACGCAGTACAAAGCAAGCTTTTTAGATAGGCTGTTTTGCAGTTTTGAGGAAGTACAGTAACTGGCAATGAGTGAAGTAATCGTAATACCATATGTATTAAATGTACTTGGCATTAATATTTCAGCATAACTTTTGTTTCAGGCTATGTATATTGCTATGTTTCATTTCTTGTTTATCTAGTAGATGAGCAAAACTAATCTTGAATAGAACCTGGGGAATTGCCATAGTGCAGTAGTGTTAGACTGCAGTAAAAATTTTGTTTAAAATGCTTGTTCCTGTTCACCTGAAAATGTTTTTTAAAATGCCTGTCTTATTTTTCAGGTCAAACCGTTCTCTGTATTCACTTGTCTCTTTACGGCCCCTTCCGGCAGATTATGAACCTTCCATGGTGACACTCCCTAGCACCTGCCCTGTGCAAGGTAATTTTCAGATGAAAAAGTATTTTATTTTCAGTCTGATATTATATTTCAAATGGAAGATGGTTTGCTGCTTCAGCAAAAACTCATTCTGTCTTAGCATTCTTTCTCTGGACTGTTCCTATTGCTTCTGCTATTTTTTACGTATGTCCTCATATGCTAATAATATTTACTAAAATCTAGTCATTTATGTTCAGACATAAATAATTACATTGTGATGACCTCCACATCTTCAAGGAGATTTTGTAGGTAATAAAAACATGGTGCTCTTTGCTGGCTTTCTTTAATCCAGAGTTGTGTAAATACCTTCCCTTTTGACATCTGTGAGACCATTTTGAAATTAACATTATGTTTGGTGCTAGGAGGGGGTATTGCTCTTTGTTCCACTTCTGTCCAGCTTTTTTGTCTACCTAATGCCATGGTAATCTCACTGCTGTATATTGTCTTGTTGGCAAGAGAACTGGGTTCAGCTGACCTCCCATGTACCTGCGCTAGTTTGACGGTGAAAGGCAGGCCTAAATTGCCTTTTTGATGCATTTAATAGACATGGTTGTGCTTCTGAAGGCCTCTAGATGGAGATCTTGTCTGCCCAAGTTCAGCAGTGCCTACATTTAGATCACCATCTGGAGGTGAAACACACCTAGCTATTGACTGCATAAAAGAGTGAGGAATATATTTGATGATGACTACTTTATTAAGCATATACTTATTTTAGATATTTAAATTAGGGAGACAGGATTTCATCCCAAAACTTCGAATGTTTTAATCCTGTAAACTGATTCTGACTGAACACTTTAATTCACTTTCTGTCTTCAGCAAATGTAAAGTTCCTGTTGAGATGCTCAGAGCTTTTAGGAGTTCACATTTCTTTGTTGTTTCAGACTTTTCTATCACGTTTATGGTTTCAGCCATGTAATATTTTGCAAAAAGGAAAGGAAAGTTAGAGGTATTTAGTCAAGACCATGTAGCAAGTCTAGAGAAAACCTAATGACAGACTACATATCTTTTGTTATGTGATATAGTGCTTTAATGTTGAGATTTTTTTTCATTTTTATGTGCTACTTCAGTCATACCTCTGAACAGGTTGTGAATATTGTGCATATTTAAATGCAAAGATTTTACAGATTTGTAACTCAGAAATAACATTGCTGTGTATATATTCTAAAACAGTTAATAACATTTTAAAGGTAATGCATAGTTATTGCCTTAGGACTTCTATAAATTGCTTTTTTTATCATTTCAGCCAAAGCAGATAAATCTTGTTAGTCTTAAAAATCTTGTTTATCCAGTTCTGTGTTTTAGCTATAATTGTTGCAATTTAATATTTAATTAATAATTAAATAGAGATTGTTTGTGTAGCTTTTCACCTATATGTTATGCTAGCACCGATATAGATAGCTGTTATGCATGTTTTTCAAACATTTCAAAAGAAATAATCATGTTAAGATTTAAAAAAAAAGTGAAGTATGTATGTTCAAAAAAAATACCTGTTCTTGAAAGATGTGGATGTGGCAGGAGATAAAGAAACATGTGATGAAATGATAGAATATGTCTCACCTGAGCAACTGGGAGAGCAGCTGGTGACCCTTTCCTCATTACCGGAATCAAGGTGGAAGAATCTCCTCAGTCTCGATGTTATCAAGGTAATGATAGTAGGCACAGCGTTGCTTATCTACTGTAGTATTTGGATTGTAGATTTTAAGAAGGGGGTGAAATGAGGGCTATTTCTTCTGTCATGTAGAACAGACAGTTGTCTTAATCATTCTCTTGGATGTTCAAGAAATCTTGAGAAGGAGGAATGGTTTCATAACTTCTGCCGTTACTATTTCTGCAGCATGCAAAATAGCTGTCTGAAGGCAGATATTTCCATGTCAATGCAGCTAATAAGTGCCTGTAAAGCTGTTCTAGGTTATGCCTCCAAATAACTGTTGGGCATTCCCATAGTCAGAAAAAGAGGGAAGGCACATAAAATAGCAGTATACATCCAGATACATTCACCCTTCTTGTATGAGGTGCACTTACCTAAGCACAAAATTTGATCCTGCTTTTCAGGTATTTTTCAAGATCTTGCAGTAGAAGACTATATGGTGCTCTTCACAACTTCTGGGATTTGGGAGAGTGGCTGTTTTCCTTCTAAATAGCTTCATATTTAGTGATAAAATATTTAACCTATATATTTACTTTTCAATTAGTCCTTACAGTTTTCATAATATTTAAAAATAAAACTCTTGACAAAGAAAATTCACACATGTTCTTACTTTGATGATGATTTTAATTCAAATATCTAATTAACAGAAAAAAAATAAACCAAGAGAGCCACCAAAAGTTCCCAAGTCAGCCCCTTTCTTCATCCCAACGGTTCCTGGTCTTATACCCCGATACATTGCTCCAGACGAAGAAAATGATACAGAGGTAAAAACAAGATTCAATATATAATAGTGTTTATCTAGTGTATTTTACAAGAAAATCTTAAATGCTTTTTAGTGCTGAGTGATATGTTGCTAAAGACTTTAAAGTACCAGTTTTGATGCATTTACATTAATGCTTTCTTTCTTAAAGTCTTCTATTCTGTCAGTAGGAAAAGAATTGAGATGTAAAAGTATGTATTCATATTCATGTACACTCTCTTATACTTTCATGGTCTAGTCAAAGGTAGTAAACCTTGGAGTACTGGCACAGAAATCTGATTTCTACATTCATCTTGAAGAAGCCCTGAGCACTAATGAATGTAAGTTAACAAGATATTTCACTAAAAATGTACATCCTAATAATATTTTTATATATGTTTGATTTCTAATGCTAGAATTGTAATGTGTGTGGAAAAAATGTATGTGTAGTACAGTAGCAAAGACTAAGAGTATGACTTTGTATGTATAAAGCTGACTAATACATAGATAGCCAATCTAGATCAAAGATCTGTTGGTACTCCAGCTTGCCTCAAGCATGGAGCCTAGTTCTGGCTAAAACCCATACAGAGAAAGAAGGTAATGTTCCTAAAATGGTTAGACTTTGAGATTGTCATGATCTCACCCAGAAAAAGTACTATGTATTATTTGTACGGTAAGAAGGAAGGGAATGATCTAGTAAGGAGTAGTCTGCTGATTCACTAACACATGAATAATATAATTTGCTTAGCAAGTTCTATTTTCAAGTGCTACTTACCACAGAATCATAGAATCATTAAGGTTGGAAAAGACCTCTAAGATCATCAAGTCCAACTGTCAACCCAACACCACCATGCCCTCTAAACCATGTCATGAAGTGCCACATCCACACATTTTTTGAACACCTCCAGTGATGGTGACTCAGAAGAAATAATTGATATAAAAATAAGCTGTTTGATTTCTTTAAACATTCAATTCATTCTGAAATTCAGTCACTTAAATTGCCTGTGGAATATACCTCCTGTTTTCCCTGTTTAACTTGTGCTGCTATAGAATAACTGAAATTTAGACTTTTGGAAATGATTACTAAAATAGCTGGCTTGGAAATGTAAATGAGTAGTCACTGGTAGCCTGTCCACAAGGCAGTTCTGCTGGGAATTTTTCTACCCTTACTTAAACTCTTTTGAGATGATCAGCTCACTCAACTGCACCTAAAACATCTTATGTGCACGACTTGTTGCAAATGAGGTGTGTTTTTATGCTGTGGTTTTAGTATTTCAATTGATAGTATTCTATTAAGCTGCTTCAGAGTTGTGCAAAGAGTGAAATATCAGATGAATATTTCAAAACCTAACCAAGCACCTAGAGGCTGGCTGTACCAGGAAGCAAGTGTGCTCCATGATGCATGGCAGTAGTGGTCTCATGAGGCTCCCAAAGGCCACCTCTCTGCTGTAAGGCAGGTGTGCTCCAGGGTCTGTGCTATAATCCCAATCCAGGGAGCCTGTTGATCCTGACTCAGGAAGCTGCTGGTGGGTAATATGGCTGTGTGCTTGCTAGCTTACAAGCATCTCTTCTAAAGGTGATTAGGCTATGCAAATAAATAGTATTATACTAGATGCCATCCTGCCTTACCATTGGGATGGAGACACGGTTTGGTACGTCCAGTCATAACTGTGGAACACCAGTTGAGCTAGGCACCTTTTCCATATTGTGTGTGTACCAACTTCATAATACGTTCCATACTTGGTTTTTTAATATCACAACACAAAAATTAGTTAATGCATCTGTTTAGTACTGTTAATACCACAATTACGTTTAAAACTAGCTAGATTTTCATAGAAAACAAATACAGATGGAAACAGATTTATACCACATAAGGAATATTAGCCAATGACTGATACCATTAGTTACCATGATATAAGAGTATAAGAAGTTGCACTTCTTTGCAACTTCTTAGCAAAAGAAATATTAATTAGAAGACATGTTTAAAAAATGTTTTTACCAGCAGCTGTGTTTGCAACCATACATATTTTATTTCTGCATTTTTAAAGCAAATGGGTGGAATTCTCAAAGGTCAGGTAGGATTGTAAAAATCCTGAGGAAGAATGTTAATGAAGAGGAGAGAGAGTTTGTAAATTGCATGTATTTCTACCAGGGAAAAGATTTCCCCCATCCAAGCACCTCCCAGGTCCCAGGAAAAGCAGGAGGAATTAACTTAACAAAAGTAATTATTATCTTAGGTGCACCAGATGATCCTCCATTTAACTTAATGTCAGTAAGACTAAACACTGCAAAGACTCCTAGTAAAAGTAGTACCCTGTCTCTTCTAGAATATATTTGCAGCAACAGCTTTAAGTCGCAAGTATATATGTTCTTTTTGCGAAGAAATTTAAAATGACAATATTATGTGGTTAACAGGAAATTTTGTTTAGTTTAAAAGACAGAAATGGGGAAAAAAAGTGATACAGGTACAAAGATGTTGCTTGTATTTTTCAACATGAACATACAAATAAAATGCAACTGTCATTAGAGATGTGCTTCTCTGTAGGGAGTGATGGGACATTAAAAGGCAGGATGGCATTTTGTGGAAAAGAAAAAAGTAAGGAAACAGTAGAAACTTGAAACATAACAGTCACTGCTTAAGAATTTAGGAATAAACCTGTCCACATGAAGGATTTGTAAGATTCTTTTCTGCAAATGTTAATGATAGTGTATCCCTCAATGCTTTTAATGCAGATACAGCTCCACTTAACTTACTGAAAAGCTTGGGACCATCTAATATTGAGATAGAACTAAGGGGTTTGGCCCCTGAAGGTGGTGGCTCAATTGAAGTGATGCAAAGCTTCTTGAGAATGATCGGGATGATGCTGAAGAAGAAGTACAACTTTGAACTTGCTCAAGCATACCTTGCACTTTTCCTAAAGGTAACAATTTTCTTACAAAATTTTATGTTAGTCCTGTTTAAAATGATGGTTGTACAGTAGAGGGATGTAAATTGTCTGCTTGAAAGAATTAAGTGATTTTTTTTTTGTTGGGAATGGTTTTAAAATGACTGAGTATATTGGATAATTTGACAATTCATTTGGTCACAGTCAAGAAAAACTTGCAAAAAACCCAGATATTGTGAAGATGACTACACCGGGCAGGTTTTATTCTAATATTTGTTACTAAGAATTGTTCTTATTTTTTGTAACATACCTAACTTCTTTATGGTTGTTAATTGCTAAGCTAATATATGCTAACTTTTAAGTAAGAAAAGAATTCAATGTACAATAGGGAAATAAAATAGGCATTTTGTTGGACTTATCACTAGACATTGTAAGCCCCACTTTTACTTGCCATGTCAGTGGGCTGCCTTTTTTCTATTACCTGTAAGCATTACAGAGCTAGTGAAATTATTCCCAAGTGTGTAGAAGTTAGAACACTATTGTGATGAAATACAGTAGCAGTTGCTTTCAGAGAGAAAGAGGTTCTGCAGAACCCTTCTGACACACAAATGCTTACCTTGTCAAGATACTCTGACTTATGAAACTGTGGGAAAGCAATTAATAACATTTTACTAGGACAAAGTTGTTAAAACATTCAGACATATGTAATACCATCTATTTAACTGAATATTTCTTAATAGCAATATTGTATGGTTTTAAAGATAGTGTGTAATGCTGGACAAATCTGACTTGCTCTTTTCCTTTTCTTGGGGTTAAATAAAACGTGGGGCAGCTTCCAAGAAGAACAAGTAGTGCAAATGAATAGAAGTAGACCTGTAGAGTGAAAGACTTAGGATTGGGGTTTTGATATTCATTCACCGATGGCTTTTTATCATGTCTATTACTCTGGTTTTTATTAGTCTGGTTATATTGACTGAATACAATTACTAGTTGCAATATTAGATGTTAGAATTTATCTTTCTGTTTATTTTCATACAAAAGAAATTTAACTCTTGCAGGCTACATTGCTTTTCTGGCTAACACACCTCTAGAAGCCCTTCTTACTATTCTTTGCATCCCTTGCCAAGTTCAGCTCCAGCTGCATCTTGGCCCTCCTGACCCCATCCCTACACAACCAGGCAGCATTTCTGTACTTTTCCCAGGATTCCTGCCTCTGCTTCCACAGTGTATTTCCTTCTTACCCTTTAGTTTGCCCAGCAGGTGTCAACTCATCCATGCTTGTCCCTTGCCTTCCTTTCCTGATTTCTTACACTACATTCTCAATGGGAATTGAGAGCTCTTGTACTCTATGGAAACCACCCTTAAAGACCTGCCAGCCCTGTTCTGTTCCATTGTCCCTGAGGGCAGTTTCCCAGGGAGTCCTATTGACTAACTCCTTGAAGAGCTGGAAGTTTGCTTTCCTAAAATTTCTAATATATTGCTTTTCTACAAGACTGAGAGGTCTCGTCTCTTCATGCTGTACCACGGTTACTATTTAGAGAAACATCATCTCCCTGTATCAGTATAGAGTCTTATTGCTTTATGTAACATGGATAATCAAACTAATAATCCTGATTCACCTCAGCGAATCTGTTTAGCCTTCCTAGCCTAAAGAGGAATTTGTGATGCAGGTTGGGAAGAGGAGAAAGTTACCCTTTAGGAAAGTGTGCGATTAGGATAGATTCAGCAGCAGCAGAATATCTAGTAGAGCAATAACATATTTAAGCCATTTTGCTGCCTTATTCCATTCTCATACATATGTGGGAGTGAAATGGCTTGTAAAAGACTAGCGGAAGGGAGGCAGCATTAAATGGAGGGAATTAAGTGAAGGAAGAGAGTTATTCTCCTACCTGGGACATTCCTGAAAGGAAAGTATTGGAATTGAATGAGGAAACTGATCTTTTAGGATTTTTATTATTTGTATTTGTTTCACTAACTGCTTGTTTTCATTTTCAGTTACATCTTAAGATTCTCTCATCAGAGCCAAACCTATTGGAAGAAATATCCAAACTGTCAGTGCAACTTGAGGAAACTTGGATTCATTTGCAGTCTCTCTTCAATCAGAGTCTGTGTGTGTTAACATATATGAAAAGTGCTTTGCTGTAAAATACTTAAGGGTTTTGTCTATATAAAATTCCCCTTGGAATAATAGTACAATTTATTACCAAAAATACTGGATTCCAAGAATCATACTAGGACTTCTGATGCTGTATTTTATACATCTGTGTATGACAAAGTATTTTAGAACATGCATAACTGAGTAGTTTTGTTCACTTCAGTTGGAGCAAAAATTAGTATGTGCAGCTTAAATATTCATGTTGTATTAGTTTGTGCTGTCAGTGAACAAACAGTTGGATTGCTATAGGTAATGTGGCTAGTTATCTTATGATTCCATGACCAAAAATGTAAATCAGAATGAAGAAATGACTTGGGGGAAAAAAAAAAGTGGGAATGTAATTTCTGTGCAGGAGACACATTGTGCCTAATAAACAGTTATTGTTGCAAAAATAAAACAAAGTCTGAGTTATTAAGAATTTATTAACATCAGTTTAAAGCAAATTAATATAAAAATTGCATTCCTTTGCAATCAGAGCACTTTTCCTATAAAGTTTGTAAAATTAGTTTGCTTTTCTCTTTGGCAAGCTGTGTTCACTATTTTGCCTGAGACACCTATTTTTGAAAGCAGAGATTTCTAGCTGCACTGCAAATGATGGAACTTGGAAAAAAACGAAAGTAAAACCAAAAGAACCCACATATTTTTTTACAAACAGGTTTTTTGGAGGCTCCGTTTCTTACAAAAATTAGGATCATTTTCTTAAGGAGATAAAGATTACTGGAATAAAAACTTTGGGTTGGGGGGAATTTTTTACTGAATCGTGTTATTTTTATGAATTGATATTTAGGTTTCAAATAATAAGGTTTGTGCAGAGTTTGGGAACTCATGAAGGGAATTATCTTAAAACTTAAACTTTTCTATTTGAAAATACTGCCTCACAGCAGAAGAATTTCTTGAACAAGGCCTTGGCTATATTTCACATGCTCCAGACGCAGGCCAACAGAGTGACTAATAGAAATACATGCAATTTTGATGAGAAAATTTGAAAAACAGGTTCATTGCATTTGGCATGAGACTGAAACAATAGTGTAGTTTTGTTGGTGTTATATATGTGATTTTTTTTTTTAAATGCCATCACATTATGGAACTCTTTTTAGTCATGTATCCTAGAACAGATTACCTGTAAACATGTATGTGCAGTGTAGCGTACAGAATACTGCCTGAAACAAGTGACAATTCCACATGTATCATGAGATCAGCATCCTTTTGGGTGCTCAAATTTGCAAGAAAAATCAGTTATCAATGTAGCGCTGAGGTGAGGGGAAGTCAGCTTTTGCAGCTTCCCTGTGTTCTGGCTGTTCTTTATCCGTAACTTTTAACTCGTGTTAAAACTTCAAGAGAACAGAGAAGTATTATGTAAGTTTACAGACTGGCATTTTAGCCAGTTAGGACTGAGAATGTAGAGTCCGTGGGAATGATGTACACCTGAGGTTTTTTTTTTTTATGAAGTTTACTACTGAGATGTAAGAAAATCCTTTGTACCATAGATGATTAGCTTCTGGTGATATGGTTTGCAAGAACCCATTACTCCCAATTTCTTGAATGGATCTGAAGTAGTCCCAATCCCTCAAACTTCAATGTAATTAATAAATAATAAACCTCTGAGCTTATAGGTGTTACAGTAACTCATTTAGAAGGTCGTAAAGAATAATTTTTTTTGTACCAAGACATTAGAATATTTAAAGATGAGTATGTCAGTAGTTGCAGACCATCCCCAGTAGATGGAACAGTGGATAAAGAACTTTTCTTTTGGATCAGAGCAAAGGTCTGTCAGTTCTAGTGTCCAATCTCCAGCTGGAGCAAGGAATTCGATGCAAAGGGTCTAGCATGTCAGCAGTCAGCTATATTCTAACAGTTGTGTTTAATATTCTGTGGCAGACTTGTTTGTTCTCTGTGAGTTCATCTAATCTCTTTTAGAACTCATTTATCCTTCACAACATCCTGTAGCAATGGGACCTACAATTTAATTAAATATTAAGGGAAATAATGTATTTCTGTTTGTATACTCCAGACCTGCTATCTTCTAATGTTGTATGCCCCTCCTGCTTCTTGAATGTGAGAAATAGTAATTGTGCTGTAGTCTTCATGCTTTGCTGCCTTTCAGCCACAGAACAGTTGTGAAATGGTTTCCTACTTGTGGAGATTCTTCATTTTACTGAGTGCACAAATGTTCTTTTTCCCTGACATACAAGAACCTTTTTTGGGAACAGATGTTTAAATCTATATACAAGGTTTGTCTACAAAACTTATAAGATTTGTACAGGGGACTTTTTTCTTTATTTTTCTTTTTTTCTGGACTACTTAATGTAATCCGGACAAAAAAAGACATACTTTTGCCAAACAGGCCATTCTTCTGAAAGCAGAACCCAGCAAGCAAGTTTTTGCTAACAGTTTATGTATAATACTGTCGACATAATATTTGCAGTCCGGATGATCTCATTGAATGTGTTAATGCAGTTTCGTATATATCTTATATAGATGTGTTTTAAGTTTACCTGGAACACTTCAATTGTTTCCTTCAGAAAATAGTCTTTAGATGTTAGTGATATCCCAGCTCTTTTATTCTTTTGTCTTTTCCTCAACATTCCTAGTCATCACTGCTATTTCAGGAGTGTTTGACTATTCTTAAAGCTGGTTCCAGTCTTACACCAGTAACTCTGATTGTTTCTTGTTCTTAGCCTTTTATTTTGTCCTTTCTTTCCCCACGTCAAAATGGTCAGCAACTTTTTGTCATCCATAATTTCTTCAGAAATAAAAAATAATTTCCACTTGCTAGTGGATGCAAGCAGATATTTCACCTGCTACTTCCTGTGTTACTACTTCACCCAAGACATCAAAGACAATATCTTGTGATATTAGCCAAAAGTTGTTGATTACAAGTGGCGAGACCCATTACAATTGAATTCGATAGATTGGGCTTTGCTTTACCCATAAGAACTCACTTTAGCCTATTGGCATTGTAACAGCATATCCAATCGGGTGTGAGAAAAATCATTAGCTGGATTGAGGGATATAGGCATTCTTAATCCTAGTTTTCTTGCAAGCAGGACAACTACTGAAGATTTTGCCATTCTTAGACAATGCCAAGCACATTTTAGGCTAGCTGTGACGAGCAGCTTGCTGTTACTATTCTGCGTGTCGCTGTGTGTCACAGCATTCCTCCCGGCTTCTTAAGTCTGTTACTCACCTGTGCCTGCCTGTATTCCAGTGCTCCATTTTCACTATGATTTTCTCTGCTCTCTTGGCATCTCCTGTACACAGCAGTCCTGTCAAGTTACATCTCAATGCTTCCACTATTTTCTTTTGATTGTGTTGTGCTTTCCAGATTGATTTGGTACTTAGGGTTGTTTTGACACCAAACCAGTTAGTTGGACCTTGTTCCCTGAATTTGTTGCTGGCTCGATTCAAACTCTGAACAGTGAAATTGCTGAGCCATAGTTAGTCTTCACTGCAGTCTTTACTTTCCTTTTAGTTTCAACTGAAAAACAGAGGTATTATGAGGAAAAACATGCAAATGTGAAATGAGAGTAAACAGATGCATAGACCACTGACTTAAAGCACTTGAACATTTTGTACGTTTAAAATTTAATTATTGCTTCTTCAAAAGAAATGTTAGGAAAGGTCTCAAGACTGTGCAAGTTGTTGTAATGCAAGTGTCATTATTCCAGAGTAAGGAAACTGGAACATGCTTATTTGCATTCTCTGAAGTAGAAAAGTCGGAAGTATTTGTTGGCATATTTGAACTCTGATAATGAGCTGTATTGAAGGAGTTTAACATTGTTTAAAGATCACCAATATATAAGTAGTTTCTGTTTCTGACTGTTGACATCAGCAGAGGCTTCCTGAGCATGGTGTGTTAGCATATTAGTCTTTTCAGCCCATCACCAGTTGTAAAACTTGTGCCTCTTAGGAATTAATTGTTTGATTAAAAATTGTCTTTTAAAAAAAAATTTTTACCTTTTTAAGAGATGAGGAATCCAATCACTGCCTTGATGTCAGTGCAAGGAGTCTGCTTTACTTTCTCAATGGATTTGCAGTATATGTTAACAGGAGAATAAAATGCTGTCATTAAATGTCCTAGTAACTTTTCTTTTTGTGAAGTAGTGATAAACTGAGGAAAGAAAAATAAGGACAGAATAACTAGGATCTTTCTATGCTGGCTGTTACATGTTCCCCAGAAGGATTGAGTGAGCTCTCTGATGCTCTGTTGCACATTTTCTTTGCCTGTTAGTGGCAGTCTCTGGGAGATACCTTTTTCTCTACTGATGTGTGTACTTCTACTTCGTAAAACATTGGCGAAGTAGAGGTACATACTATTGCCCTGACTCTGCAGTGTGTTAGAAGGACTGATGTGCTGGCTCTGTGACTGTTAAAAGAGTATGCCAGTGTTAAAGGTCATACCCCTGAAGGATCAGACCACCTTGCTGATTGGCAGTTACCTGAAATCACACATAGAATAAATCAGAATAAGGTAGAATAAAATAATGTATTTGTAGAATCCTCGCTCAGTTGCTATGTTTGAAAAGTCTTGGAAATAAAAATAAACTTGCCAACTTAAATTAGGTCCAGAGAATTCCTTCATCCTGTGTTACCCTGTAGCCAAGTTGCTAGTTGCCTTACAGCTACATAGCTGAAGTTCTAACACTGTCTCTTGAGTTGCCCAACATTGGTCTCAGAATAAGATGTGAATTTAACAACTCATCCCATCCATTAGCACCCCAAGCTCTCCTTGAGGATTATTCAGATTAACATCTCAAAAGGATTTTGTAAACTTAGCTGACTAAAAAAGTGGTTATGACAGAATCACTAAGATTGGAAAGGGCCTTCAAGATCATCAAGTCCAACCATTAATCCAGAGCCACCATGTCCCCTAAACCATGTCCTGAAGCACCACTTCCTGCACGTTTTTTGAACACTTCCAGAGATGGTGACTCCACCCCCTCCCTGGGCAGCCTGTTCCAATGCTAGCCCATCCTCTCAGTGAAGAACTTTTTCCTAATATCCAATCTAAACCTCCCCTGGTGCAACTTGAGGCCATTTCCTCTCATCCCATCACTGGTTACTTGGGAGAAGAGACCAACGCCCTCATCGTCACAATCCCCTTTCAAGTAGTTGTAGAGCGCGATAAGGTCTCCCCTC
>NW_010525383.1:95954-105289 GCF_000687285.1 Phaethon lepturus | reverse complement strand
CAGTTTTGGGCCCCTCGTTACAAGAAGGACGTTGAGTTGCTTGAGTGTGTCTAAAGAAGGGCAACAAAGCTGGTGAGGCATCTGGAGAACAAGTCTTATGAAGAGCAGCTGAGGGAACTGCGGTTGTTTATTCTGGAGAAGAGGAGGCTGAGGGGAGACCTTGTCACTTTCTACAACTACCTGAAAGGGGGTTGTAGTGACGTGGGTGTTGGTCTCTTCTCCCAAGTAACTAGCAATAGGATGAGAGGAAATGGCCTCAGGTCATGCTAGGGGAGGTTTAGATTGGACATTACAAAAAATTTCTTTACCAAAAGGTTTGTCAAACATTGGAACAGGCTGCCCAGGGAGGTGGTGGAGTTACCATCCCTGGAAGTGTTCAAAAACTGTGCACATGTGGTACTTCAGGATGTGGTTTAGTGGGCATGATGGTGTTCTGTTGATGGTTGGACTTGATGTTCTTAATGGTCTTTTCCAACCTTAATGATTCTGTGATTCTATTCTGTGAACATATCTTTGAAACTCATAGCAAAAATTTCCTACTGGACCTCATATTACATGATAAACTTTGCTAAAGCAACTACTATGATGGATCACCAAGAAATGAATATTTCATCAGGACAGCTTTGGTTTTTAAAATTACTTCAAAATATTTCAGATTTAAGTTGAGGCTATTTATATTTTAATAATGAATTGGCCTGGATTTAATAGCATTCCTAAATCAAATAATTGCAAATAAACTGAAATGCTAGACAATTGATTTGACAAATGATAGAGAAATGATTAGAAAATTTCTGGTTTTGTTGTCTTCCTGTTGTTACTTCTTCCACTTGTCTGACCTTACACTTTTCACAAACATTTTAGGTTTTAATAAATTTGCAGTTTTTCAGTTAAAAATAATTTCTTAAACAGGAATCCTCCTAAAGGTAAAAGGTAGCCATCAGCTATGTTGTTAGTACACGTTTATTAACATTTTTACTGATATTTGCGCACAGCCCACTACCTGATTTAGAATGGTAGTCTTCTGTGTGCAAAGAGTGTTGACATTAGCTTCACTTTTTAATTCTAAAGAATTTGATTTTTTTTGGAACCTGACTGCTATTAAGTACATTTTGCAAGACTTCAAATTCTTTCATAGTGATGTGATAATAAGTTTTGGTACTGCATCTGAAATTCTTCCATTCATAGAACTTCTCTGAGTTTAATGGGATTTTTTCCTGCAGGAAGGATTCAAATCATTAAGGACGTCTATAGAAAAAGTAATTTTGTTGCTGATGCTGAACTGAAGGCTATTCTCAAAATTACTCATGCTAATAGGCAAAACACAGACCCAGAAAAGCAAAAGGTTGAAAATATTAACTTCATTTTTGGAAGAAAAATGAACTTAATAAATGCAAGTAGATGTGCATAAACAAGGTTGCAATCTTTATTTTGCTTTAGGATTCTCAGTTCCTGCACCATCTTCCACTTATATTTCTAACAGTCAGTTTGCCTGAATTACCATTGTAGTCTCTGAAAGCTCTACTTGCAGATCCTCAAGCAGGACAAGGAGACTTGTGCCTGTTCACATATATTTCCGTTTAGACACAATTATCCTAGGTTACTTCTTTCCTACACACTCTACTGAGATGAATTTAAATGGCAGTGGTGCAAGCACTCAGAGAGTCAGACCTTGCCATTTGGTGACCCAAATTTTAGTTAAACTCCAGAACAGAAGATTGAGCCTGACTGCCTTTGTTTTAATTCCACATGCTTCTCATTTTTCCTCCTTATAACTCTTAGGGAGAAATGATTTCTCTGGGAAAAACCCACAAGCTCTTTGGCACGCAAGTCCTCCTTCAGGTACTAAATATACAGGTAGTTCATGCTTTGCAAGTAACAACATGGAAAAGTGCCTGAGACTCTTGGTTTTGTTCAGAAATATGTAATCCTAAAAGCAGTTCTGGACCTATATTCATATTGAGTATTCACTTAATTAAAGTGATTAGATTAGGAACCCACTTACTGTGGGGTCTCTCTGGAATCACTGGAGAGAGTCAGACTTTGCTGGGTGTTTGTAGAAGTGTTGTTTGTGGTCTGCTGTGGTACTGTGGAGCAGGAATAGTTCAGCCAACAGGTAGCCATTGACCGCACCTCACCTACACACCTACTTTGTGTAGCACCAGGCCATCCACCACAGAGCAGAGAAACACCACCCCGCAAAAGGTGCGTCCTCCCTTGCCTTAGAGTTGGGCATACCTCAGGGTGCTTGGGCTATATACAATTCTTACTTCTGTTGATCAACGGGCAAGCTTTGCTTTAAACTGTTTGCAATTCACTTTGGAAATAAAAAGGGAGTAGTGGTAAATATATAAATTGTCTCAATGTGACAACAATAAAATGATATAGTCTTATTTCTTCCCCAAGGAACAAGGGAGGTGCAAATCTGGGTGTTCAACATTGAAAGCCTGGTGGAAGTTAAGACAAGGTTAAAGGAACATGGGAGTCATTTTAGCTAACATGATAACTGTTGATCTATGTAATGCTCTTAGGTGGCGGAGAGAGATTTGTTTTCTCTTGTTCTTTTCTTTTCCCTATTGATTGCTTGTGCAAGATACTGAAATACTGTTTTAACCAATTTAATCCTGCTATACTTGCAACATCTACATGGTGACAAAATATAGAGGGTGTGCGTACGTCTGTAGGTATGGGTAATGCCATTTACTGTGGATTTTCATGGATATCCTTTGAGGTAAAGAAACAGCCCTCAGTTTCTAGGCAGAGAGGAAGCTGAGGAGGAAGCAGGGAGGAAGGTCCTCTAGCTGAGGAGGAATGCTGAGACTCACAAGAAATGCAGGATCCTGAAGCACCATGGTTTAGGTTTGAGACTGAAGTCACCACAGCGTGTTTACTCCTGCAAATTAGTTCTGCTGACTTCACTGGAGCCTGCACATGAATAATATTTACATGTCAAGCCCTCTGTATGGTTGACTGTGCTGTTATCAGGCAGTCTGAAGTCTTACTTCAGCTGTCACTTAGCTGTTGTAAAATTTGCCAAGTCTGTACTGAGGTCTGGATCTTGGCCGTTCATGCGTGTGGATGCCCAGAGCCATGCTGTTCAGCATCCAGCAAGCAGCAGGTAGCCTGACTTCTTCTCTGACTGCTCAGCATTGCATGACACGAGCTCCTACACAGCACAGCACGCAGTTCTCATTGCTCCTTGCAGACCTTCCCTGCGAGTGCAGCTCAGTAGCAGGACTGAGAGAGAGGGCATAAAATCATCTCTCTCAAAGACATTCTGGTTACTTGTTCTGGTTACTTATACAGTGGGAGAGGAGCCAAAAAAAAAAAAAAAAAAGGAAAAAAGTCAAGAAATGGGTAGATGCTTGATTTCAATGATCATTTCACATTGGAGAATATTTTTGACACTGATTACATCTTGTTCTTTTATCGCAGTTCATGTCTTAGAGCAGTGGAAGCACAGGAACCTGAGGACGTTCAGGTGTTGTCCCCCTACTCCTGAACAGTCTAGGCAGAAACACAGATGCTGTTTGCTATGTTTTTGAGGATGAGGTATTATTACTTGTCTGTCAGTAGTCATAGTAACACTGCTTTCACACAGCTGTTGCATGCTTGGTGCTGAAGTTTTCTTTAGTTCTGGCAATGTTTTTCTGTTTGTTTATTTTTCTTGTCAGAATTTTTTCCCCTGAGACTTTAAAACTAATTTGACAAGTTCGCCTATAATTTAACATGTCAAAAATTAGAGGTGCTGCCACAATTTTGATACAGAATATGTTTTGGTTCCTCATAGTTTTACTTATTCTGCCAAATTGTTTTAATACCCTAAATTTAGGTCAGGCTTCTCAGCTGGTGTTGGTGGGCAAAGCTTCAGTAGGGCTCTTAAGGCGCTTCTACACAGATGGGTGCAGACAGCTGTGAGCTTCGCTGTCCACTCTGCGAGCCAGCCAGAAGCAAGCCAGCTCTGCTGTGGAAGTCGTAGAGCTGCGTTAGTGAGATACTGTGCCCAAGTGTTTATCTACCGCCTCTTTGGGGGAGTTTCCAGGTCTGAGCTGGCTCTTGTCTGTCCCTCCTGGAAGGTGAACAGGAGTGTTCATGCCATATTCCTGGCTGCTGCTCAGACCTTAGCTCCTGCTACGCTTTAGTTCCCGTTCCTTCAATGAGTTTTGCTAACATCTGTTCAGTTACTGTTTTGTTTCCTCAGGTCTTTTTTCCCTTCTTGTGGTGGCTGTGCTCACAGGCCAGATTGAGAGTGTCCCTCAGCACACTCCTGAAAAGAGTTTACACCGCCTGTGAGCCCATGGCTATGCCAGGCACGTGTCCCTGCTGGGGTGGCATACAGTTGTGTGTGTGTGTCAGGATCAAATCCTGGCCCGCGAGGAGTGTGTGGCTGGCTGGGCTCTGTCGGTTTGAGCGGACGTTGCCCTTTTGTGTGATACAAAGCAAAGCCGAAACTGTGAGTGGTGCTGGGTTTCGCTGTAAGCCCCTGCTGTGGCTGTCGCCTTTAGGATGCAGGACTCCTCCCATGGAGGGGTGGTGGGGCAACCCCAGTGTATTGGATCTGTCTGGGACCGAGTTAATTTTCCTCCTAGTGCTGAGCTTTGTATCGGTAGCTAGAACGGTGTTGGTAACACACCAGTGGTTTGGCTACTGCTGCACACCCAGCTTCACTTTGAGCATCTCCTGGGGTGGATTTGTTTGCTTTAAAATTCACCATCATTTCATAAACCAGTGACTGGCTTGAAAACACAGGTGCAGGAAGACGTGCTAAATGCCATATTTGAAGCAAACTCCTTTGAATGACAAACACATTGCAAACAGCTATTGCTGTTCTGCATGAGGCTGCTTTTCCTCCCCAAAAGTCTCAGCAGGAGATAGGTGTCACCTGTATCCTCCGTAAAGCATAAGACCCAGTGTTTACACAGCATCTCCTGTGGGAGGTGTGATATGGTCACCAGTCCATGTGCCTGCAAGGAGAGAATATGTAGGTAACCTGGGTGGGACACGGTGCTAGGAGATAGTGCCACTTCTGACCTCTTGAACTCTCAGTCTTTGTGGCAGAGGGACAGTGAGGGGTGGCGAGTGCAGACCCTACTTTCCATTTCGGATGGTCTGAACACACTGTTTAAAAGAACTGACAAAGTAGGTGGTCACAGTGG
This sequence comes from Phaethon lepturus, assembly GCF_000687285.1. NCBI lineage: Eukaryota > Metazoa > Chordata > Aves > Phaethontiformes > Phaethontidae > Phaethon > Phaethon lepturus. The sequence goes on along the minus strand of NW_010525383.1, from coordinate 100,136 downwards.
GAAAGATTTCAAATACATAAGTTGGGCAGAGGAGCAAGTTTTTTATTTTGTCCTGGGTGAACGCAGGCACCTGTGGTAGGGACAGACAGTGTAGCCAGAGGAAGAAAAGTGCACACTGAAGGGAAGAAAAAAAAAAAATTTAAATAGATGATTTACGTGGTTAAGTTAAATAGAAATGGCGGTATTTGGAGATAAGGTGATAGATATGTCAAAGTCAAAAGCAGCTGTTTAATAAAGCAATTGTTAATGCAGCACTGGTGAAGAAAGTGTGTGCAGTGAAACCATATGAAAGTAGTAAAGAAAGATTCAGCAAAGTTTCCAGATTTTACTATTTTATTACATTTCTAAGCTAGGCTGTGAAATCAGAGTCTCTTGGGACAGCACCCTCAGTTGCAGGGAAAACAGTATGTTTTGGCATCACAGGTGCCTGGGGAGAAGATGACCAGTCTTCTCAGGTTACTGACACCACTGTCCGGAAAAGGAAAGGAAAAAAAAATCCTTATTAGTATTTTTTCCACACAAAGTATGTGTTTTTAATTGAGAGTGCTCTACCGTGTGGGTGCTCTGTGTTTAAGAGAGGCCTGTGACTTCAGCATTAAGGGATCCCCCACAAAGCTGCATTGAGAGCCACTGTTGCAGCTCCCCAGCTGTGCAAACCTGCCTCCCTCTGCATTGCAGGTCCTTTCTCCTCTAAAAACTGAGGAAATTGATTCTGGTTTTTGCTTCTAAAAATTGAGTTTTCATCCCTACAAGGGATGGGATTTCTAAGATCCTTAATTAGTGTTTTTCTCGTTTCTACCAGTAAATTAAACTGGACTTTTTTCTGGCTCTTGCTCACCAACCATCACTCAACCTGCTGAAAGTGGAATTAGACAAAAAAAGAAAAAGAATTAAACTCTGTCTCATCTCTGCTATAATTAGGTGGTGTTAAGAAGATTGCAAAGCAAAAACATAATAAAAAAAAGGTTTTCTTCTTTGGACCCAATTCTTTCTTCCATTTGAAAAAAACACAACTGAACCATCCCTCATTGGGGGCACAGTCAGTTTGGAAATACAATTTGGAAACACACCAGAGCCAAAAAAGGGGGAATGTCAGCACAAGTCTATTGAGTGCGACAGTATTATGCCGGTTTTATACTAGATGAAGATCCAATTTACTTTATATGTTGAATGTGATTAAAAATGATGACATTACATTTATGGACACTGTATACTTACTGTTGCAGAGACAAAAGAGAAACAACAAAACTTCACATAATGTGCATGTGACAGAAGCATCTCTATTCACTGTCTTTTCCCATTTTCCACATCTTTGTGTGCCTGCCATCTGCTGATGTGCTTTCTCTAATTTAGATGATAAGGTCCCTGGGATATCAATCTAACTTTTAATATCTTCCTTCTGAAGTATAGTTGGTAGTTATAATAATGATAGCTAATTAGAAGAAATAGAACACTGGCAAAAGCTTTCTTCCCAATGATCTGATATTTCTAGTTTGATTAAGTAGGTGGGTGCAAAGCTGATTGAGATACTTTCTGCTTCAAGTATAACCTGTGGTACATGGTACTTTTGGGACCTCTCACACAGGGCATGTCGACACACTCACATGACTATAATACTCTCAGTTGAAATGTTTAGTGCTGCACAGCAGAAAATGCTACTGAGGGAAACAAAGGAAATAGCATTCATTGCTGATACACAGAATTTGGTGGTGCTGCTGCTGTTTTTACTATTACTGTTCCAGATGTTCGAAATGAAGCTTTCGACTGTCAGCTCTGGGGAGATATTCAAAGGAGCAAAGAGCAGCTAGTTCTGTAACTCCCACCGAGAGTCAGTGTGTGTGAGAATGTGGATAGTGTTATGTAGGGCAATAAGAAAAGTCCAAACTACTTTTCGGGCTCCTGACTTTTGGATTGTTGCTGTAGGGTGTAAAAGTCAGAATGACACAAATGAAGTTCTGCTCTAAGGATGAGGATCACTCATAGGTACGTTTCTCCAGCTGGCTTCAGGGGGAATTGCATGTGCTGTGTATAAAGGCAAACTGTGGACTGCCCGATTAGGAGGACAGTGCAGAATGGGGGATCCTGTAGGATGTTTAGTCACGGCTAAGAGGAAGTGGTACATTAAATTACCTTCTTGCAATTCAGCATCACCTTCCTGAGGACAGAATTGATGCAAATCTACAGTTTTTTGTGAATCAGTGCTGGAAATTAAAGCCAGGCAGATAGGCACTCTAGAAATGTTTACTGTACTCTGTTAACATTGGTTTCTTTTTGCCTCCATATGAGCTGAAAATTTTGTTTTTTCTTTGCAGTGTTTATATCTTAATAAAAAGGAAGTAAGGGCTGTCATCAGGGTTGATTTACACAGAGAAAGAGAGCCTCCAGGTGAGCATCAGATCTAGTGAAGCGTGCCCCATGTCACATAACCATCCATTCATCTCCTTTCTCCAGCGAACTGTCTTTCTGCTTCCTTGGGATGTTAGGTTTAAATCACAAGGTCATACAGGCACGGGGCATTTTGACTGTGGCTTTCTCTCTCCTGTGCTATGATTTCAATATGGGCTGCTCACAGACATTGCAGCAGCAAATAAGCCCAAGAGGCAAAACACTCACCTCTGCTTTTACATAAAGTAAAACTGGAGAACTGCAGTACCAGAGAAGCTAAGTGATATCATAGCCTAAAAAGAAAGAAATCCTGTTTTGTCAGTTAGCACAGCTTTATAAACTTTGCAATGTTTTATGAGAATAAACAGCTCAGTTGTCCTTTTGCCATGCAGATTCTTAATCACCTGTCTGAAGTTATCTGTATCCCCCAGTCCTTGATCCCAACGCTTCAGTGAAAGCCCTTTGCATCTGCCCTCTACCAGTCTCCTTCAACAATTTTCTGTGGGCCTTTTGTTTTCTGCCAGCCAGTTTGCTGCAATTTTTCAGGCTGACAGGCTTTGTGCATGTTCAGAAAGATTTGCTTTCAAATATGAAGTAGCCAAGTCTTTACTTACTGAACTTGCGCGTGAAAAAATGGTTCACTTACCCATACAAAATTGCAAGCAAGCATTTGCTTTCAAAACGATGTCCTTCTGTGGCTTTTTCCCATATGCTCATTAAGCACTCCAAAGTGCCCAGGAATAGAAAAAGGGATTTGAGATGCTTTAAGAGAAGAGAGTGTTCTTGTTCTGTTGTTATTCATTTGTACTTGTTAGTGTGTAGTGATCTCATTCAGCCCCACTGGAATTGCTACCATCCAAACATGTCATAATAGACAGCCCTTGTCCCAGAGATTTGCCAGGCTAAAGAAATCATGGGCAATGGTCCAGAGAAAGGGACAGCAGAGAAATGGAATTACTTGGCTGAAGGTGCCCAGGATTTACTGGGATCTGGAGAGGAGGGAAACACGTGCCTCTGCCTGTGCCATGGCTCTGTATAATGCTGTAAGCCTGTCCCGTTGTTTTAGTGCAGAGCTGCAGCCCCTTGCCCTCATTAAGCGGTCACTTATGGGGGACATTAGTTGCATAAATTAATTTGTGTTCTATATGTACCTCTTATTATTTAATTTTATTATTTTAATGTTGAATTTCCTCCCAGGGCTGATATTTTAAAAGCTGGTGGTTAACTCCTAGGCTGCCTGGTTCATCTTTAGAGAACTGAGATCTTTGCAAGATTTTTGCATTAGTAGATTGTTGTGCTTGGATCAAACTAGGGTACGTATTCCAGTGCCCTAGGACAACTAGACTCTGGTTATAAAGCCACATGCTTTGTCAGATGGAACTGCACCAGCGTGCAGGATACGCTTTTCAAGGTTGGGGAGCACGATTCTCCTCCACCTGCCAGGCTGCAGAAGGTTGCTATCTCCACTGCAACCCACCAGCACCTGGAAATTTGTTGCAGAATGAGTGATGAGAAAGAAAAGAATAATTTCTCACTTATTTCTTGTTATTGCCGGAGCATTTTTTCCTCTGGATCTCTGTTTACAGAGAGCCTGGGAATCACAACGGTAACCTTTGGATGGCTCTACAGAATATATACTTTTGAGAGGGGTGTGTGTGTGTATGTGCGTGCGCACATGGGTGTGTTTGAATAGGTCTTAGAAATGGCAGTAGGAAGCAAATTCTCTGTTTTCCAAGCAGGGCAAGATATTTCTGTGCTCACTTGCATTAAAGTCATGTCTTAAGGTGTATCCTAAAA
>NW_010525383.1:92267-95923 GCF_000687285.1 Phaethon lepturus | reverse complement strand
GACGCTCTTGTTAGTGAGAACTGGTACTTACTTTGTGTGGAAATCAAACACTCAAAACCAATGAATGCCTGGAACCTCAGAAGCACAAAGTCATCAAATTCCCTTTGCTGTCAAAGGAAGGCTGGTACATGAATACTTTTAAGTACCAACATGTTAAGTAAGTGATGCTGAGTTACCTGTTCATGTTATTCCTCAGTCTACAAATCAAGTGTAGTAGGCAACACAATCATTAGAGATACCATTGCCTATCACTTTGCAAACACATGACCACTGAAGAAACACAGATACCCCTCCAAAACACAGGCTCTCTGTGTGCTCAGACAATGAAGTAGAGGAAGATGGGTGAATTACAGGGCTCTCTGGGAGCCACAGATAACAGAAATGATGATGCTACATCAGCACTCCCGAGTACTCAGCAGCTCTGCTCTTATTTGGAGTAGGGCTCTGCTCTTTGTAACGTGCACTGACTATATTAGGCTGGTTATGACCTCTGAAAAAATAAAGCAGAAATTTGTTTTTGTTGCTTGCATATATGTACATATAGGATGGTATTTGTGCACAAATCCACTGGTAAACTGTTGTATGTCCTATTCTCTTTAAAGCTACAATGTAATGAAATGTAAACATGAGGAGATGATTGCACTCATTATGTATCTTGCCTGTAATAGTTATGATTGGGATGACACATACATTTAGCAAATAAAACTTCTCAAGTGTCCTTATTGCTAAAGGAACATGGGAATTGCAGCATTAAGTGTCTAGTGTACTACTGCCCCGATCAGCTTCAATACTTCAAAGCAAAATAGCATAAAAGCTGACTGTAGTTAAGTAAATTGATTTTTGATTGCCTGAAAAATCTAAAAAAAAAAAGACTTCTTTTTATATTTAGCTCCAAAACCAGATCAAATTCAAAGAAAAGGTGGTGGTGTTTATTACTTTCAAACAAAGGGATGTTTTGAAAATATGAGAATGAAATCCTTCAATCTTTTTCAAAAATGCATTTTTTTCCGACAGAAAATTTCTCCCAGTTGCACTTGAATTTGTGAATATCTATTCACATCAATTAGTCAGGTCATATTAAGTAAGGTATGTGCTTTATTAATAAGTTATTTGGATGAAAAATTTCACTAAACCCTGAAGAAAACAAATTAAACCCCAAAAAATTCACCCCTAACCTTCTGTTTCTGCCTAGTGCCTCTGATCTGAGCCATGACAATAATTTTTTTTAGTTTTTCTATTACTTGTCCCTAGGACAAAAAATTCTATATTTTTTCTTAATAAAGGTGGAGATAGTAATTTTATTATGCATGTTGAATGTTTTATATAGCTCTCTTAGAATTGCTGACATAATGATGTCTTGTGGCAATACTTTTCCTAGATTAGTATTGTAACATGTAAAAAATTATGTCCTTCTGGCAGAGTTTCTTGTTTCTGTGAGCAATGCTTTAGAGATTTAAAAAATGTTATTGAACTTACGTATAAAGGTAATGGGTTTTGTTCCTGTGGCAGCAACTATGAGACTATATTCATTACTTGTACACAGACACTAGAGCTAAAAATGACAACTGTGAAGTGTTGACAAAAGCAAAAAATTGCACTCTATATGTTTGTACTTTCCCAGACAAATGAGGGCATATTAATAAGTTTTGACTTAATCTCAGTATAATGTATATTTATGTAAGTATTCTCTGAGTCTTGCATGAGAGCTATTGTATCAATCATTACAATGAATTCCTTTGCCTTGATAAATTCATTTATATTGTATTTTGATGATATTACAGGATCATTCTACACAGGAGAGTAGTTACTTTCGGTCAAAAAAGATTAGTGGCTCTCTGGTTTCTCGAGTAAAGGTCAAACGCATTTTATTTTTGAAGGCAAAAGCCAACTATTCTCTCTCGCATCCCTTTGCATTTGTTTAAAAGCGTTACTCAGAACCGGGAGAGCTTGACTTTCCTGCTTGCTGGTACCGTCAGACCCAGGGCACGTGTTGTCACGTCTCGCTGTGCCAGGCAAGCTGCTCCGCGTCTTTTGTCTTGGCGCACCTAATCACGACAAACGGGGTTTGAAGTCAAAACCGCGTGGATACGGCTCTGATCTTCCTCTGTCGGCCCGTGGGCAGGGCAGGGCGCAGCTGAGGGAGCAGCGCAACCGGAGTGCAGCGGGGCCGATCAAGGGACCAGCTGCTGGGATAGAATTGAACTTCTAGGGCCAGGAATTAAGCTTGACAGAAGATTAATAATTTGCCTCGGAAATAACAGAGAGGGTAAAAATGGCATCAGGGAGATTTTGCTTGGCAATTTTGGCATCTGGGAGGAGTAATCTGAAAAAAAACCCCATCATATGTTGGGCCTTATGCATCGAGGAGTGGAATATTAAGTGTCCGACACAGCCCCTGAGGTGGTTATCACAGTCCCTGTGGATGGCTGGTTCCCTCGGGATCCGCCAGTGCTGATTGATCAAGCTGTCATGGCCCCTTATGTGTCAGAGCCGGGGGAGGCCCACGAGGAAAAATTTTAATGGTGCTTGTCATCAAAGAAAAATGTTGTGCTTCTCACTTCAGTGGCCCTGCTGACACCATCAGCGTGGCGCCTGCGCTCGTCCCGCCTAGGACCATGGCAGGCTTCCTCTTGTCGGCCTGATCTTTACCGGGGCTTCACATAGCTCCTGTTCACCGTCTGTGTCTCTTCTGCACAAGCGAAGGCAACAAAGGGACTCCAGCTGCTTAGAATGATGAAGTCTAACAGCTCTAGACTACTCCAGCTAGGTACAAAAATCATGAGTATGTAAGAATCGGATAAATGTAACCTTGCTTGCAGGATGAGAGGACTTAAGGAATGAAGTATTTACGTAGGGGGGTTGCTGTTGCTGGCTTGTTTTTGTTAACGTACATTTTCATAATTTATGATTTGTCTATACCCGCGGAGCAGCTCAATGCTGGTTCATGTCTGGAGGCTGGATGTCCGAGGGGTACGCTGGCAGAAGGGCTGGCAGGACAGCTGAAGAAGAGCAGTGCCCGTCCCCGAGGGGAGCTGGCCAGGCAGGGCCAGCTGGTGAAGGAGTTCACAGGAGCTGCAGCAGTGGCAGCTCTTGCACGGGTCAGCAGGGAGGAGGAAGCGGTAAGGACCGCAAAGGTAGCATGGACGTTTTTGCCATGGGTCCTCCTTCCTTCTTGTGACCTTGGAAAGTTGGGGGACAAGGAAGGATTGGAGTACGTGTGGTAGAGACTTTGTAAGAGACACGTCAGGAAAGATAAACAAAAGTTTTATCTACAAGCCCTCTACTGGCCCAGTAAAAAAAACCTGAATGTGATTTGCTTGGTCTCAGAAAATAAAAGAAAGGTGGATGAGCAAAGTTGTTTTTTTCCCATCGTTTCATGATGCCGTTTGTAAATGATTGAAATTAAAGATGTTTTGTTCCCAGCTGACGCGAGCCTGGGCGCCGCCGAGGTGATAAACAAAAGTTTTATCTACAAGCCCTCTACTGGCCCAGTAAAAAAAACCTGAATGTGATTTGCTTGGTCTCAGAAAATAAAAGAAAGGTGGATGAGCAAAGTTGTTTTTTTCCCATCGTTTCATGATGCCGTTTGTAAATGATTGAAATTAAAGATGTTTTGTTCCCAGCTGACGCGAGCCTGGGCGCCGCCGAGGTGCCTG
>NW_010525383.1:41916-92193 GCF_000687285.1 Phaethon lepturus | reverse complement strand
CGGGTAGTAGGGACTATCGGCCCCTCAGACCCCCGGGTCGGGGCCAAGGCCCCTTGGCACAGAGGACACTGCTGGGGTCTGCTGCCCATTGCTCTGAAATGGCTGGGGAAGCCCCAAGGCATCCGCCTGGCACTGTTGTTGGCAACCTGAGGCACTTTAGGTTTAAGTGTTGCTCCTGTTTTGAACCTGGCGTAATAAATGCAATGAGCTCAAACACCACACAGGGCAGCAGCCTAAAGGGGAAAAGGGCAAGGGGTTGTCTTAGAGGGGTCTTCAGAAACAGGGCAGAGCCTTTCTTTTTGCAGTGAAGGAAGATGTTAGGGAAATACCTACATGAAAGGAAATGGATGGTTTCATATGATGGGGACACAGGCAGAGGAAGCCACATCCAGGCCTACGTTTCATCTTGTGAGAGGTGTCACTGGCAGGTTGTGGGTCTGTGTTCAACCTCCCTGGCTTGGAGAAGGAAGCAGTTACAGGGCCTGCTGAAAATAAGCCAAGTCACAGCAGCAAGAAACGTTAGCAATATGTAATTAACTAATTGTACCTCTTTGCCTACCATGATAAGGGAATATTTATAGTTACTGTGAAAAAATAATACCTTCATAAAAGCAAAACTGCTGTGCTTGTTGTTAAGATTACTTCACTAAACTTTTCTTCTTCTTGATAGTGACGTGAAATGTTGGAGTGCTCTATTAATTTGTGCGTAACTCATTAAATCAGTGTAGTTGCAGTTTCCTTTCATATTGCCAAAGCCTCTATGAAAATAATTTTTTTTTGTTAATATATAAGCAATGAGAAGTCTCATCTTCCACAGTGAAACTGGACAATTTACTAATCAGTAAAACTTTTCAAAAGGACAAAGATGGGGTTTTCTGTTTTCCACAAAATGTTTTGGTCTGAGGGGGACAAGTTTTCCCTCCCAATAAGTTCCTCCATAAACATTTCCCACAACCAAGCTGTTGAGCAAACTTGAAAGTAGGAGGCAAAATAGTGGTAAAACTGTCCTTCATGTTGAAAATAAAATTTTCTAGTATAGCTTTATGCTGTTATTTAAAAACTTGCTTCTCTATTTGTCATCTCTCTCCTCAGAGTTAATTCTTTAACATGCTGGACTGGGATAGGATGTTTCCTTCAACTTTTTAAGAAACGTTCAATGTTAAAACTTAGCACAAGTGTATTGGGGGATCTGTCTTGCTGTCAGTTTTTCAAAACAACCTCATTTTGAAGTCAGTGGGGATCTCTGTTGAACAAGGAGTGCCATAATCTGCCCTAGGGCTACTAAGCTACTTACTTGATAAATGTTATAGGAAATGTGTTCTGACTACTGCACTCTTTCTCTTTTTGCTAAATGCCTTACTACCAGGGATACTATCCATTAACTACTTCTAGTTAATGGTTTCCCCATGAATGTGTTGTTTTCTGCCAGAGTGGTAGCAGTTGAGAAGAGGGAAGGGAATGTAGTCTGACAGCTGTCCCTCTTGTAGAGCAGCTGCTACTCCTTCAGCAACTGTGGAACACCAAAGAGAAGGGACAAGAGTCCATATAGAGGTTGCTCATCACACTTGGCTTTTTAGGCCAAATACTCAAGGGGGTATATTAGTGCCACTTGACTGACTTTGAAATAAATCAGCTGGTTTACTCTAAGGTCTTTGATCTTTTTAGATACTTCTAATCCGAACATAGTTTGTGATGTTTTGTTCATTAAGGTTGATAGTAAAGCAACAAGGATTCTTTTAGTCCTGGAGACTTCTAGGGAAGACCTAGAAGACTGAAGCTGTTTATATAATATAATTTTTTAGTCTCAGTGGAATGGCCCATGTGAGCATCTACACATTGGTAGTGTTGCCAAGCGGTTTTAGCAACCACACTACTGAGTTTGAATTACAGCTTGAGCAGTACAAAGATGAAGGTAATCTTTAATATTTTGGCCAACTTCAGGAACTGGGTGTAACTTTAATATTTAATTCCTGATAATTATGAGTACTTATTAGCAAAAGTTGAACATATTTCCCAGTGAAAGTCAGATAGGGAGGAGGTTCCACTGAAGTTATTTGATAAATTCTAGACCAGGAAGTCCCTGATGTGAAAACATTTGGAACCCAGAAATATATTCAGGGAAAGCAATATAATGCAGATTTCTCCCGTTCTTTCTCTTTCTGAGGTGTCTATTGGAAAAAGGCAAATTCAGTCTCATCATTCTTATGTTATTGAGATCACTCCTTCTGCTGCAACTGCTCGTCTTTCCTCACTCTGTCTCTGCATATCACAACTGAATTTAGTGACATCTAAGGCAAAGCTGCTCTTGCCAAAATCAGTTTTGTGCAGGTACTAGGAGTTAGTTTTCAAGTGTAATGAATTAGAGAAGGGGAGCTGAGTCCTATCTCCATAGATGAAACTGATACAAATGATCTCATTTACACGCAGTTACTTATCATAAGACAGATATAAGGACAAAACTCTGTAAAGACAAAAGGAAAGAGAAGGATCAAACTTTGAAGTTTATGTGGTTTTTCTATTCTGATGCAACACTGTAGGAAACAATCCCGAAAACAACTGCATATGCACACCTTGATGGGATTTATGGGTATCAGTGGTTCTTGGACCTCAGCGAATTTGGACTGTGCAGTAAGTCTTACTTTGAACTAGTTGGAAAAACTGCAAATCACTTTTTTTTTAATACAGCAACATAATGGTTGAGGATGCTTTTGTTATGAGGTGCTCTCAGGTCCAAGAGAGATTTCTGATCACACATGTGAACAGAACAGCTTAAAATCACTTTGTGTCTTGAATCACTACTTGAGATGCAGATAGTCTAAGTTAAAGTCAGTGGTATTATTGATGTGAAGTAGGGATGTTGCCCATGTGTCTTTCACCTAGTAGGGAGGTTTTACCCTTTGCTGTAAAAGCTCATACTTTTTTCAAAAGAAAATGCATTTTGCATTTCATGCTGAATTAAGACACACAGCCTGCAACAGCCTGATTTCTCTGTCTGCTTCTGCTCTTGCCATTTTCAGTGAAATGCCTTGCTGTGGCTAGCCATGACATTCTAGAGATTAGTAAAGCTGGAAAGGTACTTATGTCAGCTTATGCTGTATGAAAACTAGGTTGGCAGGCTTCATAACTTCTCCCTGACACCTGAATGACTGCTCTGATTTTTTCCACATAGTGATCAATGTAGCAAGACAGCATCTTTGATGTGTCTGTTCATTCCTGTGTTCACCAGTGCAGCCTCATGTTTCTGTTTCTTCATTTATCTGTTAAGTGTAAGTTCATATTCAGTTGCTTCAATTCCTTTCAACAAGACATTCTTTTTTCTCAGCCACCTTTTCACTGCCAAGAACAATAGGATTTTCATCTTTCATTGGGTTTCTATGTGCTACTGCATCCAAGTAATAAAGGGAATCTGTTCTCTTTGCCCTTGACACTTGTTTTACAAAGGGGTACACAAGAAGTAACCAGAGCCAGCTGTTCTTCTGATGTAAATAGGCAGAGCTTTATTGCCTCCAGTAGAGTTATGCCCAGTTTTACAATCTCATGGCATGCCATAAATGTTTTTGCCCTCTGAACTAATATATTTGAAAGCATTTTCCTGCATTCTAATCCTTGCTGTAGAAAGATAATGTTTCCAAGTACTACCCTCTAAGCAGCTAATCACTTGCTTAACTTCCCACACCTTTGCTTTTAACCTCTTCTTCATGAGTGATTAAGATAGTTTTAGTCTGGAAGATAAGATTTTTCTACTATGATGTATATGGGGAAAACAGCTTTTTTAAAATCCAAGCAGACTGGGACGTGCATATGTTTCACTATATAAAAGTATCAAATGAGGAGGGATAATTGTATGAGTGCAAACTTAAGTAACTCATTAAATGCACTAAAAATATGAAAGTAGTCTCTTGATTTGACATTAAGTTGAGATTAGTTAAAAAATAAAAGCAGCTGCTTTGCCATCATACACAAATAATTCAACACTTTCCCTTATCCTTTTGCCAAGCTGCTGCTTAGTCTTATCTTTTAATTAAAACCTGAACTTTAAAATACATGTGTTTAGCATGCCAGTTTATTAAATGAAATATCAATAGGCATACAGTATTCTTAGCAATTAGCATTCTGTATAGAGGTTCCTGGGTTGCTTTTTCTGTCCTTATGGAATGGACACATTAAAGACCTCAGTTTCATTGCAACTCAGTTTAAAGTCATTCATCAGAAAGAAATAGAAATTAAAGTCTTGTGCTGAAATTTTTTTTAGTTTCCACTGGCTTTATTTTTTACTGCAAAACCACACCCAACCACTTTAATTTCGTGTTAAACAGGGACAGTAGTCCCAAGAAATGAAAACCAGACTAACAGTCTCTACTTCTGATCAATCCTTGATAAGGAACTCATAATATCTTCGTTCCCTCAGAAGGGAAAACTTGATCTGATACATTTTCTTTAATTCCCAGGTAATTATTCCTTTTTTTCTTTTTTTAACTTTTTAACAATTTGAATCTCACTGGGGAGTTGGAGGTGAAATCCTAACTACAGTGAAGCCAGTGAGAGCTTTGCCATTTATTGAAGGCCAGTTTTCATACGGTTCCTCAAATGTGGAACAAATGAACAAAATCACAAATCACCCCTGTAATTACTATGCAAACACACAGTTTTGATCTAGATGTAGTGATTAATTCAGGGAATGGAAGTAAACCCCATGACTTAGATGACCCAGCCCACTGCACTAGAACCCAATTCAAAGTACTGAATGTCAAAGAATGCAATTTCTGGCTACACTGACTGAAATCCACATCATTTAGGCATGTCCCAGCCCAACAAAGGACTTAATTCTGTCCGAAAATAAGAAATGGTGATGGGACCACTGATATTCCTGAAGTTAAATGTATACTTTGCTAGATTAAGCTTCAAGTAGTTATAAATAATAGAGAAACTACCAAGCAATCAAGATTAGTCTCCAAATAACTGGATGGCCAAAGAAAGAGTTGAATATAAAAAAAAAAATTGGTGTTAAAACACCTATAGTACCAGTAGAAAAAAGCATGTATCCACATCTCCAGTGACCTAAAATACTTACACCACCTTGAAAATATTAACAGTAAATGACACCCTTTTCCTCAAATATACATGATGGCTGCTTTTTCACTTCTGTTCAATACAGCATTACATTGCAGTTTTACGCACATTAATAATACAGCACAGTTGTAATGCTGTATTGCCTTATAACCTAGAGTAAACATAGTATATTGATCTAATACAGAATGATGTGGTAAGCAATGAGGCTAAAACAAGCATCTAAGAAGGAATTCATGATGGAAGCAAACAAGACTGTTTCCAGTAACTCTGTGCAAACATTAGGAATGCAGTTAATTGGCAAAATGAATTGGAATTAATTATGTATGAATCTTGTGGCAAGTACAGCAGCACTCAGCTCATTGAGAAATCATAGTTTGGAAAAGAGGATGCCATCCTAACTGCATTGTATCCTGAATGTGCTTACGGCCAATTTTTGGAGGATTGCAAGGTCCATAACTAGCTTTATAGAGTACACTGTCATTAGGAGAAATATCTGGGATTTCTGAATCACCAGAGATGCTTTTCAAGAACCTATGGGAACTGGTGAATTCCCTGACAGATGAGTAAGGACATCACTTTAAAAGTGATGTTTTAAAAACCTTTAAAACTTTTTAAAAAAGAAAAGGGGTAAGGCTCAAAAAATGAGATCTCTGTGAAGATTTAGAAAAAAATAATCAGCATTTTAAAAAATCAGGAGATAATAAAATGATAAAAAGAGACATTATAAGTTTAAAAAAATAATTCTGTCAAACCAATTTAATTTTCTTCCTTGACAAAGTAACTAGCATAATATCTAGAAGAACAGAAAACAGTAAAAGTAAGAAATCTGAATTTGATATTGCTTTTTGCTACTGTTCATTATGACATTATCATAAGCAAGTAAAAAAAAATATGGTCTAGCTTTAATCACTGTAAAGAGGATGCACAACATGGATCAAAAGTTTCCCACTTCAATTAGAGTGAAGAACTGGGCTTCACCTGTGATATCACTTTTTATAGGAAGGGGCAGATAAACAGCATAACAGACCAACAAGAATAACAAAAAGTTTAGAAGGAAAAGTTGAAGGAAAATCTAGAAGGCTAATTATATCAGAGGATGTTACACTAAGGAAGGTGAACAGTTTTGTGCATTTCTAATTGATGACAGAAAACCAAAAAGTATATGCATTTACACAAAATCAGATTACATTGGATATTAAGAAAATCTTCCAAAATGTTATGGAGTATGAAGTACTGGGATTATATATATGGTAATGTTCAGTGATTCACGGAGTCACAGAGTAATTCAGGTAGGAAGGACCCTTAGGAGGCCATTTGTTCCAACTCCCCACTCAAATCAGATCCAACAAGAGCAGGTTGCCCAGGACAATGTCCAGTGAAGTTCTGATTATTTCCAGTGATGGAGGTACCATAGCCTCTCTGGGAACCTGTTCAGGTGTTTCACCACCCACACTGTGGAATTTTTTTCCTTGTATTTTACTAGAATTTCCCATGTCGCAACTTGTGTCCTTTGCCTCTTTTTCTATTATTTTGTATCTTGAAGAAGAGTCTGGTTCTGCCTTCTCCATGTCATAGCACTAAGCAGCTGAACGGTGGAATTTCCACTATTACAAATACTATGAACAGGTTTGATAAACATGTTCTGGAAAATGCTGGAATTTCCCTCAGTACAGGAGTTGAAATGAGAACAAGGCCATTATCATTCTGTGTTTTTGTGAGTTCCTAGCTTTCTATAATTTTTTGGAATATGCAGAAACATAACATCTAGTGAATTAAGGTATCTATCTATATAGATATCATGTGCAACAGAAAGTTCTGGATCAATGGGTCATGAATGCAGTTCAGTCATTTCAGCCACATTCTTCTGATGGTTAAATATTTGGATACTCAAGCTTTCAGATTTTATTTTTCTCCCAAGACGAATTTATGGCAGTAGTAGAGTTTGTGGTCTAGTATTCTCTGGAGTAGAGGTCTTTGTAATGAATCAGTTTTACTCTGAGGGGAAAAAATAAGTGCCTAATTTTATTTCCAGGAAATAGATTGAAAATTTCTTGGCTCCAGAAACAAGAGGTGACTTATGCTGAAGCTGTTACAAGGTGTAGACAGATTGAGCTGCTTTATTTTTCGCCAACTTTAACAAATAAAGTTCAACTTTAATTTTCGTATATGAATGTTGCAAACTACAAAGCCCTGGTTGGTATTATATGAAGGGTTAATAAAGGAAGACTATTTTAGAAATACCTACATTATTTTTCAAGCAGCATTTCTCAGGCATGATCCATGTGAGAAAGCTTGGGAGATATAGAAGGAAATGTTGCAAATTAAAATTACCAGGCTAATGTTTAAAACCCACACAGTTTAAAGAGGACTTAGTAGAAGAAGGTGAATCTTCTACAATTGGGTGTTTAGAAAAGATCTGAGATGAAAATTTAAACTATCAAGTATTTCAGACAGAGGAAAAAAGAAAAGTAAAAGGTGATCTATGCACCCTCTTTAGATCTTTGCCAAAAAAAAAGACAACTTAAAGCAAAAATCTGGGCATGCCAAAATGAGAAAGAAAAGTGATAAGTGATAAGGAGAAAGCAAATGAAGATTCCAAATGGTGGAAGGACTTTTAATCAGCTGTATGTGTTCATTTTCTTTATAAAAATATCTAATGAGGGCATAGAAATGAAATCAGAAGAGTACTGCAGGAAGCAAGAAAATAACTATCAACAAGAATTAGAAGAGAATGAGTAAAGGGTAAACAAAGTGATGTTTGATGAGAATGTTATAAAACAAATTATAAACATGCAGATTCATACAATATACATGGAGAATATGAAAATAATGAGAAGAGGTCTTAAATTTGGGAAATTATATTTTTAAAATTAATGGCAGCCAAAAGAGTTGCTTAACACTCTGGGAAAAATAGATTTGATATCTATATAAAAGAAGAGCTGGAAAATTATTGCATAACTACCTTAATGGTGAATTATTCTAGAAAATATTCAAACAGAAAAAGAGCGTTGAAAATATCGTGTACTATTCAAGCAATATATATATAAAAAGTTGAAATTAAAAGTTTGTGAACATTTGTTTTAAAAAAGTGACACCTATCAAATGTAACTATTCTTCAGTAGTGTTTGTGCATATTTTCAATGTTATCAATAGCTTAGGCAGAAAAGTGTGGATGTTGGAGGAAAATGGACATGGTTGGGCTTGGATTTTTATTCAGTTCCTACCTAAGTATAGAACTCATTGAATCCAAAGGGAGCTTGCCTGATTCAAAAATGAATTTTTTACTATCCACTAGGTAGGTCAATGAACACTCCAGGTTTTCAATCTCTACTGAAAAAAATTTTTTTTAAATTCTTTCTCTGAAATCAGCAAGTTTAGAAGTCTTTTTTTATTTCAAATAAGAAGAAAAATAGACCATTTCTGGGTTATTTTTAACATCCCACCGTATCACTGAAATCCTGCCATCTCAATCTTACAGCTAGAGAGTCAGCAGTATTGTCATTTTTGGTCACAGGAACTTAGTTAAGGAATTATTGTCCTCTTTGGACAGTCCTGCTAGCCTACATCTTGCCAAGTGAGTGAGCCATTTTTTTCTCCAAGGATGTCTGCCCTGCCCTAGAAGCATCTTTCCATGTTATGGGGTAGCTGAAGTGCGGTAATGGTACTTTGCCGTGACATTGAAGGCAACATGTAAAGCAAGTGCTGCTTTTGAATTTTGGTTGACCAGATATCATGACGGGCCTTTAATGACCCAAAAGTACTTTGCCTTCAGGCTAGAGCATGAAGGTTTAGTGAAACATTGAGGAAAGAAGGAAAAGTCTTCTAGATACAATTAGGATATTGCACAGTGTTTACAATATCATTTTCTATCTGCTCTTTTCTACTCAGACTGTCCTGCTTAATTTTTTGTGAAGAAATGTGCTCAGTTTCATTTTCAAGATAACATTTTGGAATACATCAATCACCATTATTATGCTGAAATGAATTTGTAGTTCAAGGAAGTGTATTATCTCTCTTTTCCAGGGTTGGATTACCTTTCCTGGGAAAAGACCAAATAGCTGCAAATGCAATGTCTGTTAATCATGATAATAAATAAATTGAACAGCTTGCCAGGATTACATTTATTATTTTGCTCTGCAGCCATAGTAGAAGATCCTTTAGCTTTCCTTCACAGATGTGTATTTCTTCAGACAGCTTCAAAATAAAAATTATAACCTATTCCTGTAAACAGTGACATATGTCTGCAGTCCTGACAAGACATTCATGATTTGTTGTGTGAGAAATGAGGAAATAGAAAATCTTTAACTGTGTTTTACACAATAGTACCACCATATCCCTAGAAACTTTTGGGTCCTCTGCTCAGTAGGACAGGCACACCACGTAAAAAATAAACCAATTTTTTAAATGTCACTGATGCTGTGGCCACCTTCCTATTGAGTTTCACCAATAATTCTTGGAGATGACTTGACCTAAATTGTACAGTGTTTTAAATCCTTCTCCTTGCAGTCCTTGTCTTTCAAAACATGTCTGTAGGAGAAGGTGGTAGTAGCAGCAGACAGGGGCTCTCTAACTGCAGTGCTCAGCCTGTAGCAGATCTAATTTCAGTTGCACCCTCTGCCTGATGACATCTATTTTTGAGGAGGAGGAAATTCACCTTTCCTCTGGCTGAAATCATTCTAGTTAAATATTAATTGGTCTGGAAAGTGTGCCCACAGGCAGTCAAAATTAATGGTTAAAGTACCCATGAGCAAAAATTTCAGTTTGGGTCATGCTGAATATTTGGAAGTCTTCAGTAGAGCCAAAACCAGATCTGAATTCCCTAAGGTGATTCACTCTTTCTCGTGCTTATTTTTCTGTGTATATCCTCTGTCTCTGTACGGTTATTGACATAGGGCATAAAAATCAGAATGACTTCAGCATGAACTTCAGGGGAGCTTGTTCTCTTACAGCTAGCTAGGAAATTCTTATAGACATCGTTAGTTCAAAACCAGTGGATTTTCTCCTCTCGTCATCCGCCTTTGGAGTCCTTGTGCGATCTCCACATCTACGCGCAGCCGGTTACGCGGGAAGCATGCAAAAAACATGACTCTGAGAATAATATATCAACAGCTTGAGAAAAACAGGGACATAAACCAACACAGAACGAGTTAGTTCCTTGTCAGAAATGAACACAAAGCACTCGACCTGGCACTCGGTGCCGTTGCTGTACTGAAAGGCGGGTTCTTTACCCGGTGTGCGAGGCCGGTACTCACAGAGCATCGAGGCGCTCCTGGTGCCGCAGGTGTGCGCAAGGCTGGAGGCGCGGCGATGTTCCACCAAGCCAGCTCAGCTCGCTACAAAAACTACAGCGTATTTCTTTTGTTACGTGATTAGCAAAGCAATAAGAAACCCACCCGAGTTTACATTCATTGATTAGTGATTACTGCTTCACTCGCTGTCGGTTACATGTATTTAAATCAGCGGGAGCGCTCCTGGAAAATGTGGGGGAGTAATTTGCATAGCCCCTCAATTGAGTCGGTGGTCGTGATCTCCCCTGCCGCCTTTACCCTAGTTACTGTGATATTTCGTTGACTAGATGCCGGTCGCATTCTCCTATCCTTGTTATCTTCTTTGTGGCAAGACACTTCTTTTACCAGTGCCTGAAGCCCCCTTTTCTCTTCCTCCTCTGGAGACTGGCAATTAGTAAAGCGTGCAAGTTTACACAATCTTACTAAATTCACACAATACAGATACTCAGCTTAATGGTTAACACTTATCTTTGGTTTTTCATTGTCTTCCAAGAAAGGGAAAAGAAAATAAGTATACCTTTAAGAAAAAAAGAAGAAGTCTCCTTGTAAAAGTGACTTTTCCGACCTTATCCCTTGCCTGGAGGCAACACTGGGAAAAACACAGGTGTTCCCTCTTCAATAGACTGGCCGTGCGGCAGACAGAATTTCTTCACCAAAACAAAGTCCCTATCCTAGGCCATGGGAAAAAAACCCAAGTCTGTAGAAAGTTCTTAGAGCTGGGTGAGCCGAGGTAAAGCAGAATGTATGCAAAGCAATCTTGTTGGAGGACTTTTTTCATGTTTGTTAATAGTAGTTTGAGTTTGCTAGGCTTGAAAGCCTGAAGTAATAAATCAGCTTTAAAGTGGATTTACTGGGTCTCCCAAATTTTAAATAAGTTCAGATATGAAAGGGAGTGAAGAATTATTCCTCAAATAAGGGGGTAAAAGCACTGTAATCCTGGCGAGATGTCAGAAATCATCTCTCATCGTAAAAGGAAAGTAACTTTTAACAGATATCACCAGTCCACGAGATTTAAGTATTTATGAGAGTTGTTTGGTGAATACTTTGTTTCTAAACTGTGTTTCTATACCACTTACTGTTCTTCACGGTTTCTCAGCTACTTCTGTACTCTCTAAAATCCTGTTAATGTTTCAATTTTGTGGCAGCTTGATTTCTTCCCTTTTTTGTCACTATAACCTACTCTCTAGCTTCTGGCTAACAGAGGCCTGAGACTAAATGGGATACGTCTGAGGGCTGGTTTAAGGGTTTGCATTTGACTGGGGACGCAAATTGCCTCTGATTATAGGCGAGGTGAATGTCCAGGAAAGAAGCACCGGTCCAATCCTGAGTTAATACGGTGTGTCCAAGAGTGTTAGCAGCAGTGGGCTGATGCGAATAC
Source organism: Phaethon lepturus (assembly GCF_000687285.1). Lineage (NCBI taxonomy): Eukaryota > Metazoa > Chordata > Aves > Phaethontiformes > Phaethontidae > Phaethon > Phaethon lepturus. Next base: position 80,457 of record NW_010525383.1, on the reverse strand, counting down.
TCCTGTAGTAGGATGATCCTGGTTCTGCTGAGAAAAAAATTAATATAATGATTGATCAGACCTTATAGTCTCATCACTGATCTCTTTCATTTTGCATTTGGAAAAAAACAACCACCCTTTTATCACCACACTAATTTTTGTGGAGATTTACTGTACTGTTTCGCAAGAAGAAAACAAGAAGTGTCCTAACATCACAGGAACAAAAATAATTAATCTACTATGGCATGTGTAAGAGGCTTCCTCAACAGACTAGCTCCCACCACTACAAGTGTCATCTGCTTGGGGCCACATAGAGCATTCATGGACAATTCAGAGCATTCATTCAAATTCAAAAGGGAATTACAGTGATGCTGTGTTGTAGCTCTCACCCTTTCTCAAAGTCCATTGAATCTAATGGGAGGTTTTCTGAAGACTTCAGTGGTATTTTGGACACATTTTCCCACTTGCTTTTGAGAGTAATGGGTGTATGTAGGTGCTCATGAATATCCATCCCCTAATGACATTCTGGCAGAAATTTTCTTCAGGCTCTAATACCAGAGAAACTTAGATGTGATTTTAGGTTCTTTACTCAGCCAAATGCAGAAAATTCATGAGGTCTCAGGGGTTTGTTCCTCCAATTTTCACAAGTGTTGGTAGTTCTATCATGGTCTGCATACTGCAGTTTGCTGATTATATCAAAGGAACGGAAGTGCTAATCCCAGATGAGCTGCTGACTGTGTAATGAGAACTCTGAAGTCTTTCAAAGTTACTGAAACAGGTGTTGTAAAGGATAAGAACATCACACTAAAAGCAAGAAAAAAATCCTATCACAGAAGCTTTGCTTTCACAGTCATTTGTGCCAGGCAGATTTCCTTGTGCCATCCAAGTTAGCATGTGGCTTTACATAATTTTGTTGTTTTTAAAATCAATCTCCTGCTCCCAAAAAGTTCTAGACTAACAAAGCCAGAAAGTGAAACTACACAAACCAAAAAGTTACAATAGCAGTGGCAGAGCAGTTATCAGACTCTCTTTTGATACTGCTGACTGGGGGACTAACCTTTGTGTTTGCTTTTACGAGACAGACAAATATCTACTAGGAACTAGATGGAGGTCATCCACACATTTCATATGGGTCACTGAGTAATGATCACAGGGTAGCAACTTTTGTTTTGAATCAGTAACGCAGAGGTGAAAAGTACCATATTTCATTATTAATGTCACATGCATTCCAGGTCTCTGTTTTCATTTCTTCATTTTACTGGTTCTATGAACCCTTAAGAACCTGGTTACTTTTAGGGTTGAGCAGACTGCTTTTTCTGAACTTCAAAATGGATTTTGAACCTTAAAAATTGTCTGTTTGCAGCTGCAAAATGGATTAATCTGCAAGAGGAATTTATTGTGTATGAAAAATACTGTTCAGGGAGTAAAGGAAGTAAGTGTAGAAGAAGAAAGACAACAAGATATATTCTTCATTATGTGACCCACCACAAGTGGGGTCCAGTTGTTGTCCCATAAACAGGGTCCGGTACCTGGTGTGCAATGGGCCAATCTTACCCACGGAGCCGAGATATTTATTTCATGTTTGCGCAAAAATGGGTGTTAGGTGGTAGTTCCACAAAGCTAGCACACCACACAGAACTACAGCGTATTTATCTTGTTACATGTTTAGTAAAAATAGGGGAAAACCTGCCCAAATTTCCATTCACTGGTTACTAATTAGCGTAACGCTTGTTACTGGTCAGTTATATTTAAATTAGCCTCACTTGCTGTGGAAATCAGCATGCGTGCTCTTGGCAGGTGGGGGGGCAATTTGCACAGTCCCTCAATTAAAGAGTCGGTGGCCGCGGTCTGCTCCTGCCGCCCTTGCCTTCGACCCAGTTACTGTGGGTTTTGCTGACTTTGTACCCGTGACATTCTTCTATCCTTGTTACCTTCCTTGGAGCAAGATGTTTTTCTTTACCAGTCCTTGAAGTCCCTTTTTTCGGTTCCTCCTTCAGAGGTTGATGATTAGTAAGGCATTAGTAAGTGCAAGTTTATGCAAAGCAATCAGGCCTAAGTTTAACAGTGTCACTATAACCTAGGCATTAACCCAAACATATAGTTTTATTCAGTCTAAAAAAATATAAAGTAATGAAAAGAAGTAAATAAAATCACTGTGAACATCAGAGAAGTAACAATAAAACTTCCTTCCAAACAGATGGTTTGTTTTTATTCCAAGAGATACATAAAATGTTTTATTATTATCTAAATTCACCTTTCTTCTCCGTTTTATGACATGAGAGGGAGGAAGACAGAAAGGAAAAAGGAAATGAACAGCTATTTGAAAACACAGTGATGGTCAAACAAAATGCCCAGGATTGGATACTGTTGTGTGATATGCACTCCAGAGTATTCGGTGTCTGGCAGGCTTAGCTCTCAAAGTGACAGTCTGGTGAACCGAGCAATCAGGCTCTGATAACTGGATTCTCATGTAATCCTCATACGGGCTTTTAAAGACTGACTCTGAGACAAAAATATAAGCATCAAATTATAACTGTACAACAGCTTAGAGCTTAATGTTGCCATTTTGTTATTAGGCTGGATCAGTTTTCGGTTCAGAAAACCCCACCTATCCTTAAGCTGCCTTCAAATAATGACAGCATATGCTTACAGAACTCACTTGGTGATGCCGTAAAGTGAGGCAAAGTTCTTATTGTAATTCATGGGATTTTTGCCAAGAGAATGTCTATCCAAATTTTAAGTTTCCCAGCAGGAAAACTGGAATAAAGAGAGCAACTCCTGGGACATTATTTCTTGAACCTGAAACCATCTCCCTGCTGGATGAAAACACTTACCGAACTTCACATATCTTTAACTGTTTCTTTTGAGGTAACCACAAGATCTTTCATGTTGGTGATTGGGCGCCATATTTGGAATCATATCTTTCTATTTGACATTTAAATGGACTGTGAGACTAACTCTGTCTTCATTAAACTTGATTTTTGAATATCAATGTTAAAAATATACCAAAATATATTTTGAATTTTGTTCCTGCCATAACAATTAGCCAGATGTGCTGCTTCATCATATTTACTAACTAGTTTTATAAAGATAGCAGAATAGAAACGATTTTTCTAACAAGGATCTGTTCATGCTATGAAAGGTACTTTTGGTCTTGCGTTATTAAGCCCATGTTGTTGTTGCCTGTTGCATTGCCAGGTGCTCAGAAACCTTAGGAGCTGAGCCCCTAATGAGTTTCAAGGCATGCCTAGGATTCACCTACGTGAAGCTGCCTATGTACATCAAGTCATCAAACAAATCTACTCTCGCTGCTTCCCAGGGGTAATAGAGCTCTGCAGCTCCAAAGCTGTCTCACAGGAGGAACTGAGCCCATGGTCCATTGCCTAATGGTGAGGCAAAGGTCACTCTGCACCCAGCGGACGGGGCTTGCGTCAGAGTTTTGTGCTGACCTCAGCGTGCAGCCCGAGTTCCCTGCAGGCTTTTCAACGCTAGTCGCTGCGCGCTTGGAGCTGGCTGCCCGCTACACAGAGGCCAGCGTGCACACAGCGGTCCCCTAGAGCATCGCAACGTGTAAACCTGCTGCAAAAACTACTGCTCTAACAAGTCCTCAGGGCCATTGGAGCTGCGCTGTCCTTGTTGTTGACTCTTAATCCTCACCCAAAATCTGTTATTTCTTTCAAAATTTTTTCCTAGAGACGTTGTGCCATAAGATAACTGGAAACAAAAAGCCCTTTCCTAAGGTCTCTCCTTAGAAGAGTGAATATATCCCTTTATATTTTATTAAATAAATACATACCATATTTGACTAGAGCAAATGAATGAATTTTATAGAATCTAATAACTGAGCCGATGACTCAAATATAAAATTCTTTTGACCCATGGGGAAAAGAAGTTCCAGCATAGCAATAACAATAAAACCAAAGAACAGTAACACCACCTCCACTAATAACAACAGAAAATAAACTGGAAATAACTTTTTCCTAAAACATATTAAAGATCATAAATATATTTGTAACATTTTGTGCTCAATTTAATGTTTAGTTTTACACAAAACCATAAATTTCAATTGCTGGAATACACACCTTAGCAATATACTTTACCAAAGGCATATGTTTGTTTTTCCACTCCTTGACATTTTTATTTGAAGGGCGGATTTCTACTATTAGTCTGTAAACACAGGCGAGCAATTTGTCTACCTCATACACCTCAGTAATCGGTCAGCGTGGGACTTGCACAGGATTTTCTGGTTTGCAGAATCACCTTGAGGTATTATCAATCAAGCATGATCAATCAATCACCAGGCAATACTTTCAAATTTTTAGGCAACCTCACTTTGTTTCTGTCTTCCACCAGTGCTCACAGCAAAGCACTGTCAACAAGGGCCTTTTTGCAGAATAAACTGAAAGCTGTAAACTTTTTTTCTTTAAATCTTTCTAATCAGGGCAATACAGTATATTTATTAATGGCTGTTGACTTTCAAAGATGAAAAGCAAAACCCACCTTTTTTTTGGTCAATCTCTTATTATCATTAAAGCTTCAATAACTGCTGAAAAGCAACCTAGCTTTCAAGTGTTCTCTTTTAATATTTAAAAGAGAAGATTATTTAACTTGTAAAAACAGTCAGTAAATCCAGACTGGCTCCTCCAGTGTGTCTTGGCTGTACTTCTCTTGTTCTTTTAGATTTTACAGCAGAATGACTAAAATTCTGCTCTTCCCAGGACTCTCATTAATTTTATGTACAACCAGGGGCCATTCTCCAGTGCCCTGCGCTTTGGAAAGAGGTGACTTATGGGCCGGCCCATGCCCTGTGCTTGACAGCACGTGTTCATGACCACTCATGAACACAGACGTTTGTCTCTTTCCCCGCTCCAGGAGCCTGATAGAAGCCTGAGTCTGGCCATGAGAGTGGCTGTCATATGTAGGAGGGAGTAAGTGCTTCCAGCAAAAAATAGAGGTTTTTAGATGTAAAGTAAATGACACATAAGGCACAAGGCAATAATTAGCCTTTCCTGGAATCTCACTGCCTTTGTTGGCTACTTTGATGTTTTTCTGCAGACCTTCATTGTCCGTAGATTTCTGACTTTTATCTTTTTACTGTCTACATAACTTGAAAATGTTATAGTCCTTTCTCAGGTCACATCCACTGCTTTCTTTGAAACTGGAACGAAATGTCCACAAGGCACCAAAAGGTGCTTCTTACAGGTTTCTTAGTAGGCATTGCTGGGTGTGCTGGATGTCTGCAAGAGGAATAGAGGGAAGGGAATGTGGCGGCCTCTCCTCCTATTTCCTCTGCTGTGAACTGGTGTCACTGCCTGCTGTGGAGAGAAAGAGGAGACCAAAATCTGCCTGGAAGCCTGTCCTGTGCTACGGAGTCTCTCTGGGTCCCTCAGGGAAATGCAGGCTCCAGACACAGAGACGGTGGTGTGCTGGGTCTGTGCTGGTGCCTGGGGTAGCACTGTCAAATTCAGGTATGGGGAGAGGATGAAGTGGGGCAAACTGAGTATAACTTAGTGGTTAAGGTATTTTCCTGGGAGGAAGGGGACCCAAGGTTCTAATTTCTGTATTTACATTTATCCCAGTAATGGTCTCATGTCAAATGCATGCACATCTCAGGGAATGGGGTCTGAAACCCCAGCTCCGTCCCCCATAATTGCTGTCCCTCTCACTCCATGATTTCTGCACTCCTTGGATGCACAAAAATCTGTCAACCACAGGAAGGGCTGAGAGAAACCATCCTCTTCCCTCTTCCGTTTTTCCCCTTCATCCTTCTCCTTATACCTGCTGAGGTGCTGGTTAGAGTCCTTTCTAGAGGTGGGGTAAAGAGGAAGAGATGGGGATATGGTCAGCCCCCTCAGAGATGTGTCTGTCAGCTCCTTGCCCGGAGTTATAATAGATATGTATACTGTAATGCAGAAGTGCACCTATGTGTGCATGAGGAGAGGATGGAAGGAAAAGATGTGCTTGTGCTGTTATCCTCCCTTTTTTTTTTTTTTTTTTTTTTTAAAGGAAAGACAGCACTCCTGCATTTGATGCCCGTACACAGAAGAGCTTTGAGCAGACTGGATACCAAGTGCATTATTTTAGGGGACTGTCCCTCTCATCTTTGATTTATAAGCCATTGTTTATTTTAAGGGTTTTCCTTTATTTCATTTACATGAATAAGTGGAAAGCTCTATCAACACCTTTGCAGAGAAACACAAAGCAATGTTACTGCTAATTAAACTTGCTTCAGAATTCAAGCTGGAGAAGCTTGAATTCTGTCCCACTCCACTCACCTGGAGTCCTGCATCCAGCTGTGGAGCCCTCAGCACAGGAAAGACATGGACCTGTTGGAGCGGGTCCAGAGGAGGGCCACAAAAATAACCAGAGGGATGGAACAGCTCTCCTATGAGAACAGGCTGAGAGAGTTGGGGTTGTTCATCCTGGAGAAGAGAAGGCTCTGGGGAGACCTTGTTGCAGCCTTCCAGTACTTAAAGGGGGCCTATAAGAAAGATGGGGACAGACGTTTTAGCAGGGCCTTGTAGTGATAGGACAAGGGGTAATGGTTTTAAACTAAAAGAGGGTAGATTTAGACTAGATATAACGAATAAATGTTTCACAGTGAGGGTAGTACAACACTGGAACCACTGGCACAGGTTGCCCAGAGAGGTGGTAGATGTCCCATCCCTGGCAACATTCCAGGTCAGGGTGGATGGGGCTCTGAGCAACCGGATCTAGTTGAAGATGTCCCTGCTCATTGCAGGGGATTTGGACTAGATGATCTTTAAAGGTCCCTTCCAACCCAAACTATTCTGTTATTCTATGATTCTAAGCTTAACCACAAAGGCTAACTGCAAAGCTGGGGAAAGAAAAGTTAACCTACTGCACTACACATCATACATGAAACAGAAGTTGTGTCTGTGCCTGCAAGCCTATGTCTACACATATTAAAACATGATGTTATACCACATTTCTACTTTTTACACTTTTAACACAGGTAAGGAAATTACATTCAAGGTAGCTTTTGGAAAGTCTGTGATTGAAACAGCAAATCATAGAATCACAGAATGGTTTGGGTTGGAAGGAACTTCTAATGATCATCTAGCCCACCTCCCCTGCCATGGGCAGGGATATCTTCAACCAGATCAGGTTGCTCAAAGCCCCATCGAACGTGACCTTGAACACTTCCAATGATGGGGTGTGTTTTCTTGTGTCCAGTCTAAACCTATCCTCTTTCAGTTTAAAAATGCTTCCAGTGTATAGGCACTACTTTGCTTTATTGCAAAGGTTGAGTGTGTATGGTACGGCTTAAAGCATGTTAGGAAGCCAGTTCTTTCTGGCTGGACTGAGAAGTTTGTTCTGAGATGACTTACACACATTCTGGAAATTTTGTCCAGGCTCAGCAATCTATAAATAGTGGGACATGTTGATGGTGAGGAAGCTTTGGCATACTGTGAGCTCTGGACTGCTGAGCAAATTGCATCAGGGAAGCTTAGAGCTGTGTGATGGACCTAGAAGGAATAAGATAGGTTTCCAGTCAGATTATGACCAGGGCTGTGTGAGTGTTTCAGAGAAATAATGAGGTGGAAATATGTCTAAAAACAAGGAGATGAGAGGTGAATGTTTCATCTGTCTTCCTTTGAAAAATGCTTACGTCAGTGCATGCTTAAAGCTGGATACTGTGGACAGTCTTGTGTGCACTCACCTTCCCAGGAGAGACTTCTGAGTAATGAAGCTGGAAATATTTTTACAGAAATCTGTTTCATTTTTCATCACCTTCCTGCCTAAGATTGAGTGCTGTGTACGTAAATAAGTGTGATATACTTGTGCAGTGCCTTCTAAAGAAAAGGACCCTACATTTGTTTGCAAACTGTATATAGAGTGACTTTTAACTACCACTTAACAAAAACACAAGCTATATCCGAAATATATTTTCAGCGAAGCTTTTCTGTAACTAAAAGAAATGCAGCCAGTATTGCTATATATAGTCAACGATCTGTGTATTTAACGATGATAATGCCCCATAAATTTATAGTTGACTACACATTGATTGTATTATGTGTGATATGTAGAATTTATTGGCCAGTAGCAAGGGCTGTGAACAGAGCTATCGTGGTCTCAAGAATCTAACTATTAATGTGTTTTTAGTGTCTCAGATTACATCCCTGCAGGGACTGTGAGCATGACAGGGACTGTGATGGTTATATTCTATCAACAAGTTAGGTACATGCCCTCAAGAGCAGGAAAAACTTTGCACTTTCTGTTGTGAGCGGAGAAATGATTTTACATGGACCAGTAAAGATAGCAACAGCTGCCATAGGGTTTACAGTAATTTATGCATAAGTTTCTCAATTGCTTATGTTGGACTGTCAGGTGGAAGACAATGTGTAAAAATAATTCTAGCTCAGCTTCTAAGAAGAAAACTCTTGAAACTTTTTAGTCAATAAGAAATGCACAAATACAGAAAAGGATAAGGTGACTGCTGCATGAGCAACAACGACGCAGTAAAGATACTCACTGAAATAGATAACTTGATTTTATCAGCTGTAGTCAGTGAAATAGATCGCTTGATTGTATCAGCAAATTGAATAGTATTTTGTTCCAAGATCCATCATTAAGTAAAATAATATATCCTACTAGCTCATAAGCTTCATACGTTGTCAAAAATATATTGCCTAGTGTACTAGCAGGAAAAAAAGTTACAGCTTTTGTTTCCCCATGATCAGTGACATTTATACATTGCATGAGAACTGCCTGGTGGCAGTTTTTAAGTTCTTCAAAGATGATAAAGTTAGGGATGATGGAGAGTCTCTTTCAGTGTCTGAAGACTAGTTATATTTTTTCCACAGTCTGCTTTGTGGTACAGACTTAAAATTAGAATAGTCTGATTTTGTATGACCTGAAATTTATTACATAATGCATTCATTGAAGGGTCAGTTGCGATAAAAAATTGATGAAAAATCCATAAAAGTAATTCTTATCTATCTGAAAAGATATCATGGCAAAGCAGAGAAGGTGGAAATAGGTTTCTCAGTGGTATACATCAGCTTCAATGACTTGACCTCATGATTTTGCCTGAACTGAAGAAGATTACTTTCACTTGATTCAGCCACTTTCTTTGAAAAATGTTGACTTTTCAGTAAATTGCAAGCATTTTCAACGATCAACAAGCTGGATACAGTGCTCTTTGATAAGAATTATTGTTTACTAAAAGACTCAGTACAGCATCTGCACTTGCTTCAAAAGTACTAGTAGTCTAATGGTCTATCTTCAAATCTTAGTTCTTACAGCCCTTTTAAAACTCACAGAATTTATTAAGTCCTTTCCTACCTTGTAATGAGCAGTGGGAAAAATTTCTTCCTTGTCTAAACACAGTACAATTCACCAAACCTTCCAAGTATTGATTTTGTTGAAGATAAGCTTCAGATTAAAGTTTTTCAATTGTACACATTAAGAGTTTTGAAATAGATTTCAAAAGAAAGACTGCCTCCTCCATCCTATAATGTTCCTGCAGTCTTTACTTTCGGATGATTCTCACCTCCCTTTTGGTGCATAAGTGTTGACAGTGTCAAAATCTGTACAAAAGTGAGCCCTGAATGAGCTTCAAGCTTTTTTCTTTTTTTTTCAGGGCCTAGATGACATTTGTAGGGCCTTTGGCATAGTGAAGACAGAATGACTCCTGGTGTTCTCGCTAAGGTGAAATAGCTTTGCAACTCAAAATAATACTTTGTAGGCTCAATTGAGGTAACAATACTTGAGATACCAGTAAGCTACGTGCTCAGAAGAGTTGACTTGCCTCCAAAGTTTGTTCTGACCCCAAGTGTGCCTGGAAGAGGTCACTAAGGGCTTTTCCATCTCTGCAGTGCACAGTGAAAAGCAGCTTTCCTCTGCACAGATATTTCTGTGCGCGTCCCAGACTCACAATGTGCAGGAACTGGTCCACAGCTTCTCTCAGCACTGCATTGCACCACAGAGGTAGAACATCAATAAGTTTTAGCTTTGCCAGTCTTTTACTGGTTAGTGTATAGATGGCAATTGTTCATTATGCTTTTCCTACTGAAGATTCACATTTGATTTACTGCAGCCAAGTGTTAGATGCAGCTGACTTGTGAAAGCGGTTTTCTGTTTAAAAGGGCATTCTCCTTCAGTCCATAAAGTACCAGAATTTCCCTCCTGCCACATTTTTCAAAACCCCCATGTTTCTGTTCTATGGTTTTGTTTGGAATAGTGTTTTGGAAAAGGATTTCAAAACAGACTAAAAAATCCTGGGCAAGAAAAGCCTAAACCCCTTTGGACGCCCTCCACCAAACAGAACAAATCCTGATATTTCTTTAACAGCTCTGCTTTGTACCTCTCTGATGTACATGCTTTGCATTCCCAGGCAGTTGTGTTGCATATTTATTTATTCTCTTTGAATTTAGGGAAGAAATGCTATCTGAGACATTACTGTACACCTCCTGTCTTCCCTGCATCTGTCTCATCCTACTATACAGCTAAAACAGATCTTCTGTGAGGTTTTTGGAGGGAGAAATGCTTCTCTTTCTGTTTCTATCCCTGATTACCATTAGTTAGAATAAAATCCTGGCCCCAGTGACTACATCTATGTCGCTAAGTAACATTAGGCCAGGGACCATTTTTTGGCTGTCAGGCCAAATGACACAAACTATGTCCAAACTCCAAGGCACTTGACCTTATGCTCTGCTGGGCCCCATATGTCTGTAAGGCAAAATTGTTATTTTGTTTGTGTTTCCTTTCAGCTTAAAGTGCTTGAAATAGTGTGGGCATTATGTAGCAGCCTCTCAAAATGCTGTTTTTATAGCAGGAACCTGAAATTATGCTGCATGCCTTTGGGTGTTGCAGGAAGGCAGCTGGGGAGTTTTGAAGATACAAAGCCAAAAAGAGCAGCACTGGGGTAGTGCTGAGCTGAGATTTCACCTAGTTAACCCAAGGAGTTTTCTAAGGGAAATTGCATCTGTCCAGAAGTCTTGGAGATATTTTCAAAAAACCTCTACCAGTTTTGCAGAAGCAAAAAAAGACTAGTCATCATGCACTGAGCACAGACCAACAAATACACTGAAATGCAATGATTTCAATTCCTAATCAATGCAAAGCTCAAAGGGATGCCAAACAGCAATGAGGAAGAAATTGCAGGAATTGGAAGATATGTCCTGGATGTATTTGTATTTTTTTGTGCAGCCTAATTGAACCCTCTGCCCTTGCAAACTTTCAAGAGATTAGAGACAGGTTTGTCTATTTAACAAGCATCATTAATAGGTACAGTTGACCCTTATTCATTTACTCCTTCTGCCTTAGGCAAGGTATAGCCTTTCTTAATAAGCTGATGTCTTTAATTTTCACCTGTAGACTATCTCCAGCCTGAACTCTGAGGCCGTAATTCTGATGAATCTTCATGGGTATTGGTCACATTTGATTTCAGTAGGAGATATAAACCTTAGTCAGAGATAGGGAGGAATTTAAAACGTTTGGATTGTGTCTGTACAACAAGTGGGAATTCCATTTTTTTGTCTTCATGAAGTTGAAAACATAATGTCACTGTATTTTTCCAGCCTCCCAAAAGTAAATTCTAACCTCTTTCACATCCGTGCAGTTCAGTTAATTTCAGTGGAGTTGCAGGCATTTTTACAGAGTTAATTTTGCTTGCTTTCCTCTCTTTGGCTGTTTAGTACTACAGAAAAATCTGATCCATAGCCCTCAGCTGTAGGCTAGCCTGAAACAAAAAAATGGAGAACAGGACAAAAGAGAATGTCAGCCTGGAATTACACTAATTACATTCTTTTCACTGGACTTTTCTTGCAGTCCTTTTAAACACCGACAAAAGTTTCTGTATTCAAGATACTGATCCTGATCCGTCTCTTACAGTACACTAATGAAAATCAAGAGGAATTCTATTTATTATGGTGCAGTTAAATCAATGCAAGAGAGATTTAAATTGGGCTCATTGTAAGGAAGATATAAGGCTACAACCTGTCAGGCATTCATGTAGTCCAATAGCATTCTATGTAGCACAGAATAAACAAATGCAAAAAGATCCCTGTCCCAGCCTATGTGGAGGCAATTGCTCACAAATCAGCATTGAGGAAATTCCTTATAGCATGAAATCACTCAGAAACTACACTGGGGTGAGGAAAAGATTATATATAATGTTAAATCAGAGTACATTATATCACATGTGGAAATTCAAGAATATTTGTTATATTAGTCCAGCTGAATGTGGTTTAAACTGAGCAGTGAAATGCATAAGAAGAAATACAGTTGAGATGAAACAGAGACTATGACTTTCTATCCTTTCCTCTTGCAACCACTCGCTTTTCCAGGTAGTGAACTCTCATCATCCCTTGCTAGCAGGTGGAAATTAGATTAACATCTGGAGGGAAGATCATCTTGAAGGTGTTTTCTTCTGCCTGATACTGCTAATGAGACTTCTGGATTTGTCCAGAGTGGAAGGGACTTCATGTATGTGGTAAAAGATGCTGTCTGTCATTTTCACGGTACGTTTTCTATCGTCTTCTGAGCTCCAGCCTGTAGTACGCTTTATGTAGAAATAGGTATTATATATGCCACAAAATGGCCTCCTAAGACATCTGGCATGAGTTTGCAAATAAAGGATCAGTTTGTGCAAGAACTGCCTTTTTTTCATGAGTATTTTAGAGACCAGACATAAAAATGTGCCATTGAATGCAGAACGTTGAGAAATGTCCTCCACTTTGACAATAGAAAGGTAGTTTTTGTGACATTGAAATATTTTTGAAATTCTTTTGTTTTTAACAATTCTTTCACATCAATAAAAATCTGACCCCTTCCCCAAAACAGTCTGGAGCCTGATAGAGGGGTTTAGTGCCAACAAGTGCTCAGCTTTTCCAAATATTTCAGATGATATATCAAGAAATACTCTATTTTCCCACTGAAAGGATCTCTTAAAAAAACCCAGATGAACAACAACCCCTCCATTTTATTTCCTCAATTTTCAGTGAATGTTTTAATTTTTTTTTAATTAAAAATGAGGTTTTATTTGGAAAATTAACTCAGGTTTTAAAACATTCAGAAACATTTATAATGGCTGAAATTGGAAAGAAAAGTTCTTCTTGAAATGAAAGATTTTATCACATAAATAATATGTATTTACTTGCCAGCTCGCCTGCAGTTTCAAAAATCTCTGTTTTTGCCTCAGTTAATTTTTTTCTTAATTCCCCAATAAATAGAAAAATCCATAATTTCCTCAAGCATTATTTTTAACATACTTTCCTATGTCTCTCTGTAGCCCTTCTTCTGTGTGCAGAGGCTAGGAAGAAAAACTGTTTTCTGCAGGCTGTTTTTACATCCCTGCGTAATGTAGTCTCTCACTGAGCTCTGCAGCATTCAGTCACTGACACATGCAGAAGGGCTTTTTGTGAGACACTTCTTTTTCTACTTTTCTATGTCTCTCCTATGTTCACCTTTTCCACTAACCCACCATGATAGTCCCATTAAACTCAATACCAAAGCTACCTTTGATTTCAAAAGGATCAAATAATGATTAACACGATCTGGTCAGCCTGATGCTGTGGAACAATATGGTTCTAAACGTATAGGCTGGAAATAAACTGCTTTTCAGTAGGATGACATTGTACAATGTCGCTTCCATATCATCAATCAAAACTTCTTAAGAAGGGAGTGAATTTATCAGTTTTTCTTCTTTTGTTACCGCTGCACTCTTTGCTGTCAGTAGTGGCCTGTCTACCAGGTGAATAAATGCTGAAAAATAAGATCCAATGAAAAGTCAAATGCAGATTTTCAGCTGTACAAGTTTTATTAGTATCAATGGGGGCTGCACAGTTGAACACCCATTATAACAGGATATAATGTAAGCCTCGGGGACTATTTCTATGTTCCTTTTGCTTCAGCCATTATAATTAAAAGATTAATGCCAACATCTACTTTTGGATCAGGCTGTAGAATTCATGCAAGTACTGAAGCAACAGAGACTTGTCACATCAACAGGAGGCTGAGAATGAAGGGACAAAGGTTTTACACCTAACCTAGCCGTGGCTCCTTGCAAGGCCTTAGACAACACTTGCAAATCTCTATGGATCCCAGATTTTATACCTAAACACATGTTTCTATTTTCAATGTATTTTGAGTTACGCGAGGCTACACAGTGTAAGGCATCCGGATATCACAGGATGTCCCACTGTGGTTAATTATCAAAATATAATGTCAAAATTGTTGGAAGACAGTATTCAGAAACAGAGACATGAAGAAAGTAACGGGACAACAAGAAGAAATGGAGAAAATAGTCAGGGATAAAAAAATTCAGTGTGTTTAGGGGACAGCGAAAGTCTTGCAGAATTTGATTTAACTCATTTCAACTGTCTTCAAAGAGAAACTTTCATTCATCCTTGAAAGCACTTTTTCTGATTCAAGGTCTTCATATTCACTTATTTTTTTAGTAAAATACGTCTTAGATTGTGTAGTAAGTACAATTTTGCTTTGTTCCAAGTGAGCTTATGTTTCAAGAGATCCTCAACTCTTGCGGAAATGAATGAATTCACCTCCACTTATAAGCACTAAGGAACCAAAGAGCTTTGTCTATTTCCTTTTATTTTTATAAATGTTCTTCCAACATCACCGCTACTACTTACAACAATGTTCAATGACACCCTCATAGCAGCAAAAGAAATACCTGTTTTTTATTCCTAACTTCAAAAATTTTCCTCTAAAATGGCAAATATTTTCCTCTGTGAAAAAATAATTTTTTGCTTTCTAGTATGGTTTTACAAGTGAGTATCATTTATGAAAATACTATTAAAATATTAGAAAGTAATTTTTTGAAACATTACCAAAATCTTGATTTCTTAACTCAAGCCTTTGTCTATTTCAGTAAAATAAGAGCATTACTGGTTTTTATATTAAACCTTAAGGGCTTAAGATGATTTAATCCATGCTGTCTAGAGAAAGTGAATCATTTTTGCCTTTGGAAATGGTAGTCATGCTTCTGTACTTTTGCCCCGGATGGAAGATTAATGAAGTTAAATGGATAAAAGCTGGAAAACGAAATAAACGACCAGAGCAGCAGGCTATAAAGAAGTTTGGTAGAATCACTGAAATCAGAAAGAAAACTCTGTTTATAGTTCACAAAGTGTGTTAAGAAATTACTTAAAAGGACATTAATACAGTAGTGGTATCATTCATTACCTATCATATAACCCCTCCAAGAGATTTCTGTTTCTGTGGGTTGTTTTTTCACTGAAATCTAAACACAGGGAAACACGTAATGAATGATATAGTTTTCTTGCTGCTGGAGACTATTACTGTATTATTCTCCAAACAGTAGGAGATTATTGCACAGTGGGGTAGCTTCTAGCCTGTTGCTTACCTTGACTTAGCAGAAGAGTGTACTATAATGGCATTTTTTTCTTTCCATTACATGAAAAAAAACCTCCTGGTATTCCTGTATCTTCTGCAAAGGATTCTAGAATTTGTTGGAGCGATCCATTATGAAAAACTCTCATTCAAGTATTTGTATCAGGCTGTGGGACAAAATGATTAAGAAGGGAGAACAAACTTTCTCGTGAAACCTTAGCGGGATCTTCTCATTTTAGGCATGATGAGGAACTGTTTAATGCTAATCTTGAGACCAAAGAAGTAGCGACAGAGAAATTACTAACCTAGTCAATGTTGTTATGTTTATCTAGGTCCTGTAAGCTGGCAATGCTTAGTGCTCATTAGCTCTGAGTTTTATTTTGGGGAAATTTTCTAAAACATTGCTGAATTTTGATGACAACAGTCTTGGTGTTATACTTCAAATCTCACTGAAAAAAAAAAAAAGGACTCTGGAGGACTTTAGCTCTCAACAGTCCTTTCAAAGAAATGAAAAGCCTGGGTTGTCGTGAGTAAGGGCAACAGTTTTTCTTGTCTCTATTGCTAGTATTGGTATTATTTTCATCACTAAGAATATTAAAAATACACAGTTATATTGGTTTATGCATTAGATTAACCAGAATTTAGCCAACGATAACACTTCCCTGGGTTTAAAACTAAAAATTATGTCAATATTGTATGACCTTTGCAGCACCATAAGCAACCGACTCTTTGAACTTCTTTGAAATTTGTCTTCCGAAAGACATTTTCCTGTGTCTCTGTCTAATTTATTTAACATCTCTTTGGAGTACCTGCTGTTCCTCTCCTATCTTCTGAAGTTGTATCCAACAGATTCATCTGTGCTGATGACATACTTCCCTGGAAACTTTCCATCTCGAACCAGGTAAGATACACTGATTTCTCTTCTCCTGAAATAATAGTGTAGTTCAGGGTGAGACACAATTTGGCCCTGTCAATACGAGCAGCAGATTCTTAGCTCTATTCATGATTAAAGCATTTATTTATAATGGAATAATATATTCTTGCAGGAGCAGGAAACTCTTTTGAAAACATCTCAAATATTTAGCTTTCACAGAAAGTCATGTCATGAAATCAACATAAACTATTACATAGCAAGCATTTTCTGTTCAATAAATTAATCATTCACTTTGTTTAACTAACTGTCAAACATTTTAAATGTTTTCAAGTATACGTAGCATGGGCTTTTATTAATAAGCTGAAATTTAGTAGATCACACAGGTTCTGACCTTGCGGTTTTCCAAATGATGCGGATACATCAAAATCCTGAATGAAGTACACATTCACAGGAGTAGCACCTGAGCCTGTAACTATGGTACGCATGAGGAAATGTTCATTCAGCTGTATTTCATGCCCAAAGGTAATAGTGGCCTCTCAGATCCATACCATCTCTTAAACTACTACACAATCTGCTCATTGCAGAATTAGATCAGTAACAGATTTCAGTCAAACCATCTCGCTTTGCAGAACTGTTGGGGCAGCTTATTAAAAATAACCAATGATATCAAGTAAATCCACTTTTATCTTAGTTCACTGAAGGAACCCTGTTATTTTCTTATTTCTTTGTCAAAAGGATTTCAATATACAATTGTTTTAGATGCCATTCCTTTTTTAATTTATCCTCTTAATTTTTAAAGTGGTTCATCTAATAGGCGTGACTGTAGGGGACTTGGTGCTTCCCACTGAATTACCTTTTTCAGGGAAGAAATGATGGATGAAGTCCACATCCACTCTGTAGCAGTAGATCTTCCTGCAAAGTCATCTTGTCTCATGTTCTGTTTTTCACAGCAAAGTTTACTCCCTCCAAATGTGAATAACCTGTTCTAGTTTTATGAACTGCAAGTCTTCTCTTTCCCTGCCCACTTTCTCCTTGAAAACATACTTATCCATATTTGGTCTAAGAGCAACTGTGGTTGTAGTTTTGAGGGTCTTCAGTAGCAATAAATAATTGTCTAATTAGATGTCTGGAAGAAACCTATAAAAATAGAATAAAATACTTCTATTTTGAAGTTTTGGGGAAAAATCCTTAAACTTATTACTATGTGTTAAAATTCAACAAGAAAATTTCACCGAAACACCTGACTTATTATAATGCATTTCATGCAAATTTTTTGTCAGAAAATAGGATAGATGAACCCCTAGGGAGAACGGGTATGCAGTCCTCAAAAACTATATTGTGATTCAGAAACAACTGGGAAGGAAAACAAATTATGTTGCTATCACAGCCTCTTTTATTCATTACCTGCCTCCTTCAAGTTACATTACTAGTCAAAAAAGGTGGAAAAGAGCTACAGAAACTTTCTCTGTACAGACTACTGAGGGAAGTGAGATAGGTCTCTGCAGTACTAGAAGCCTAGTAATGGATTGCACATAAATGAACTGCAAAACTGAGGGACCTTTTCTAAGATACATGTTTTGCATTTTTGCAAATGATGGCTTTGTAAGTAGTCAGTCTGCAATTAAAATATGCCTTGATAGAAAAAAATTCCCTTTTGGTTCCCCAGATTATCCAACTGGCCTCATCAAGGGCTAATGAAATCAACTTTCTATCTATGTGTTGATAGAAAGACTTTGGTATTTGCATAATTAAAAAAAAATTATATTCATTTTGATTGGTTTCAGCTGTAGACAAAGATGTTGAAGGTATAACATTTACAATGCCCTTTTGTAGTTATACATTATCTGTAAAGGTCAATGGAAATTATCACATCATCACTGTCCTCTTTGCCATTAACAGCATTATCATTTTTGTCATCATCCAGTTGTTTCTAGATGAACTGAGTTAAAATCCCATCATAACAGGCAGTGTGCGGGCTTACCATAATATGAAATCTTTGCTTCCACAGCTTATGTGATATTGCATTACAATATCATGGCTGAATAAAACAAAGAAAAGAGAAAGACTCATGCAATGAGCTAGTTCTTGTAGAGAAAAATTATTTGCACATTTCATATTTATAATACCTAGATTAACCATCCATCATTTACTTGGCACCAGAGTTTGCATGTGATCTATTTATTTTCTGTGGAAGATTCACACTATGGTTCTACTGACCTTAACTGAAACACATACAAACATTGACAGGCAGGGATTTATCAAGTGTATAAAAAATGTTCAGGGTATCCTGAGGGAATTGCTTGCTTTGTCAAAGAAATTAGACAAAATCTTTCCAGTCTAATTTCCTCTTTTTTTGTAATCTACCCTTGCAGTCACGTAAGGTCTGTGAATTTAATAGAATTTTCTGTATTTCTCCTGATACAAATTTTTGAATTATTTTTAGTTAGAATGGAGTGCAATAACTTTAATTCATTGAGGTACTTATATACCCTCATATCCCTGCTAGGTTTGTTTGACTGGAGGACATTAGTTGAAAGACTCCAGGAAAAAATGCAGTAGCAGAGAAAGAGGCATTTAAACTCTGAGGGAAATGGTGAGGAGCGAAGGTTATCTACTGGCTGGAAAAATGTTTGTAGCTAAACCATTATTTCCAGGAGCGGCTAAAAGACAGAGAGACAACTGACAGTGACAACCACTGGGCAGTCACAGCATCTTCCGCAGAGACTGGTGGTGTGGGGGAGTGGGATTTTCGTTCCTGAATGTGCTGGACTGAAAGCAGACAAGTCCTTGGGCACTTGGCTGGCAGCTCAACTCTGCAAGTGCCCTTTAGCAGCCTAAATACTCTTCTGTAAAGGACAACATTATTGTTGTGTATTTTATCTGAAGGTGTGCCGATTTCCCTGCAGTGTCATGTTTGCCTACTCTTTATTAATAATGTATAGTTCCATGACAGCAAACATTATACAGTGAATGAGGGGATTTTGCTGGCCTTTTCAAATTACAGTGTCTATATAACTATGATAAAAAGTCCTCAGCCAAAGGAATAGTGCTGCAAAATTGGACCAACAGAGAAAATTAAGACAGTAGAGTAGAACAGAAAAAAAAAAGGATTTTTGGATAAATGTGTTTAATAAGGTAAATTTAATTGTGATTTTCAATAAAAATGACAGGTGGTCAAATCTGTCCAGGAGGTATTATAGAAATATAAAAAAGTACAAGCTTCACTGGTACCTTGAAGTTCTTTGAGCTCAAAGCCTATGTGCATTCAGCAGTGCAGAAACTCTCCTTCTGCATTAAAGTAAGAAGATGAACTCATCATGCCTGAATTACCCTTGGAAACATGTGTGAACCACAGCGCCCAACAATGTCTAACTGCCAGAAAAGGCATATTTACATCACTGCTGAAAGCTCTTGGGACCCTTGTTGATAGCAAGTATCCCAAAACAGAGGTAAACTGGTACAATCCCCAAGAATCTCATTTTGGGGAGCCATGCGAGCTCCTAGGACAATTCTATGCAATGAGGCAGAACAGACCTGGCTTCTTCACTGCCCCGTCCCTGTGCGTACTTGGTGTAAGAGTTAAAAGAGAGACGGCTGAGAGGTCTGTATGTCTGAGAGCAATATTCACCTGGAATTTCTCACCAGTGCAAGATCATGGCTGGCGAAGATGCGGTCCCGCAGGAGACCAGTATCAGTGACACAGGTGGAGACTCGCCAGCAGTCAGCAGCTGCCTGCAGCATAGTTTAAAGTTACTCCCTTACTAAGGTTTGGCTAATCTTTTCTGTTAGAAAACGCCGTGTTCGTGCACATACAGCATAGGAGCTGCTGACCTCAGATCAGAACAAGACTTGAAGCAAATTGATACGGAGCCTTTCTGGATCCTTTTGTCACAGTTTGCTTTTTTGTCGCTGTACTTACTTTCAGTTCCTAAGGGCCAAGGGCCTATGATTTTTCTACTCTAGCAGGATTAAATAGCAACTTCAGTTTATTAAATGTCTGTGAGGAATTTGGTAGAATGTTTTCTTTTTACTATAGTCTGCAGTTGCAGATGTGCAGTAATGCTAAGGGCTTGAGGAGATGTTAATCAACAGACATGAGGTAAAGCAAGGTTCACTGTGTACCATCGGTCGTGTACTCTGTATGAGCTAGTGCCTGTCACGAAAGAGGGATACTGCTGTTTCTTATATTCTTACGTAAATATTGGGGCAATTTAAATCTGAATGTTAATTTCCTAGCTAGCCTATAAATCTCTAATGCATCAAATATGTATGTATCCACATCTACAGATATGTATGTATCTAAAACTATGTTTTAGTTATTTTAAATATGAATCTATATTCAAGTAACAGTAATTCACTGATTGAAGTGTAAATAACACAGCTTGAGTTTTGAATCCAGTATTGCATATATATGGAATATTAACATTGAACTCTTCATATTCAGTCCTCAGATTTTGGGGGAAAAAACCCAAAGGAAAACATCCTCAATTAAATGTGAGTATAAAATTAAAGGAAATTATAAACCTTCCTCACATGAAACAAGAGGTGGAATTTGCCAAATAAGTTGTCGTGACTTACTCAGCTTTAGTTTATATATAGTTTAGTTTACCAGATATGATAAGGACACAAGAATGATACTTACACAGACAGCAACCGCAACGTGAAATGATAAAGCCCACCACACCCACCACTGGTGTAAATGTCACTTAAATATCATGCACTGACTTTATTCTGCTGTTTCATGTGAATAAGCAAGTGGAAAAAAGATGTTTGTGTGGGAAAAACTTTTCGTAAGAAATCTGATGGGGAAGCTGATGATTCTCTTTCCAAAGAAAGATCTTTGATGTGTTCCATTGGTAATGGTCTTATAAGCTTTATGCCAAGATTAATCATATTGTCGTGACACGCATCGGAGTTTGGGAATGTTAGGTGATGTTATTAAAGGGTAATCACAGAGAACGCAAAGACGCCATGAGTATCAGAGGGGTCTGATGGATGGAGGAATGCTAGTAGGCTAATCAAGGAAAATGTAACATCTCCAAATACAGCATTGGCTTTAGTTCTGCATGCACAGTATATCCTCTCAGGACAAGAAAGGGGTGAACTAGGGACTTTCAAACTAGGTTTAAAAAGTAGTGTATTCATGCTCTAGGACAAAGCATTACAGATCAAACATTAAAAAAGAAAAGCCTTGCAAACAGTTGTCCTACCTTCTGAGTTAATCAGATATCACCTACTGGTTGTGTGGAATCCTGGGAAGCACAGGCACAAGTTTGTCACATTTCCAGTTTTTGGCTTTGAATACATGCTTTGAGCAAAGATGTTTCTTTCATCCTTTGCCTTCTTGGTTGGTACCAGAGTAAGCCAGTATAAACAAATTGTCTCTGGAGAGTGAGGCTTTCTCCAGACTTGTTTGGGTATTCCTGTGGTTTTGCATCAAGGAAGCAGGAACACACATGCATATAATGTCTATAGTGTTGATCCAAAAGGTTCTCCGAATAGTCTGTGTGTCCACAGTGCTTGCTATAACTCCCTGCATAATAAGCTTTGAACTTCACAGGTTTCCAGGAACTCACATCTGTCACGTTGCACGCTGCGTCTTTTTTCTTCATCTCCTGCATGACCAGAGAAAAGACGTTCAATCGCTTGCTACACATTTGGGGCTGGCAACCAAACTTCAGCATCACAAGTATGGTATCTATACACACCAGATGGCAAAATCTGTGAACATTCAATTTTATTTCCTGACCATTTGGGGGCATTAAGAACTCTCATGGGGAAAGAAATTGTTACACACTAAAAGCAACATATAAAATAATGGCAAATGCATAAATGATTTCTTAATTATGTCAAAACAAACATTTTCCTACTGCATGTCGTGGGGAAAGCACTTTTTAATTTAGCTGAGTTTTTAAAATATACTGTGGCATGTTTTATTTGGAGCAATACTGTATGTTTTATTTTTCAGATTGTTCATTTTTATAAAAGGAATGAACAGAAAAAGAGGTGGCTTGCTCATATTTGGAGGGAAAATGAAGCCACACAGACTTGCTGGCCTAACGCATAAACCAGCACATTTTGTATCAGTAGGACTGGGTTGCTTTTACACATCTGTTTAAAGAAGAGTGCTCTCTGAGGAAGGAAAGTGGGGAACAAGTGGGGATAGGTCAAGCAAAGGTAGAGGTGAACTGGTACATCAGACATTCAGACTCAAACAGCAGGGAGGTAATGTTGTTCCTACAACACATAGCACCAAAGTTTGTTCCATGCATAGAAGCAATCTTTTTCTGCGTGACATTTTTAGTTTGGAGAGAAAGTATATATGCTTTTCAGTGCTTGGTAAAATGATGAAAAGCAGAAATTATCACTGAACACAGATTCTGCTTTGAATCCAGTTTCATGTTGTGTTTACCTGCAGAAAGAATATTTAAATACTGAACTGAGAATTGAAGCAGCTGTGAGCATTTCTTAGCAAAAATAATTTGAAAGATAACTGGCAAGAATGAGAGATGTGGCTGTGGGTCTTCACAAGACCGGGGAAGGTTTGCAATCTGAAGATTTATCTGGAACCCAAAAATTTAGTATAAAGTCCTTGCCTCCACAGAATTCAGTGGAGTTTTTCCTGTTGACTTTTTTTGGGCTTAGATCTTTATTTTCCTGGGGACTTAATACATAAAACTCCAATATGTGAAATAAGCAGATATTTCCTTTGAAAAAGTAAAATAAAATGGAAGTGATTACAGACCTGAACACGGCCAGCACACGTTACAAAAATTATTCATGTGACATGTTTATTGATGTCTTGAGGAGGGAAGTGTTTTGTATTTTTTTAACTTATCTTTGTTATTGCCGTGTAAAGGAAAAGGATGAATAAAAAGCTACCTGCTCCTACATCCCAACACTATTATTTTGTGCTCTGTTCCTTTGAAATTACTATGATGCGGTTCCGATGATCCTTCAGATAACTGAAATGGTGTGTTTCCATAATGTGTTTGAATGGCACAGGTTTTTGTAAGCCTCTGACAAACACATATGAATTGAAAATAATTAGACAAATATGTGACTTTTGGAACACATTGCTTCCTTAGTGGGAAGTACTTCTGAATACAGGAGAGAAATAATGAAGAGATTTCAAAGTATGTTTATTTTAAATATGTGGTGATATACTTGGGCTGTCAAAAAGATTTCTGTTTTCCAAGTGAATTTACTCAGCAGGGGCCTATAGGATGATGTCAGGAGACCTGAAAGGGCTGGTTGCACTTGTTCTGCTTTGCCATCTCTCTCTTTTCACTGCAGTCCCCAAAAGGGTAGTTTGATTTTGGTGACCAGGCTGCCTTCGAGTCAGCAAGAGCCAGCAGACTGCCTTTCAGTAAAAATTCAGATTGCTTCTCTCTGTGCTCAGCAGGTTGAGCACCTCTGGCATGTAGTGAAGGCATTTGTATTTGTTTTACTATACCAGAAGGCACTGAAATAACTCTTCTGAGCTAACACTCTGTCTTTTCTAAGAATATCAGTGCCCGGAAAGACTGATAAGCCAAGTAAGGGGAGGAAAGAAGCATCCTCAAAGCCACCTCAAATTTCACAGTGGTATTCACAGCCACATGTGTCTTATGATCCTTGCCCCTGTGGAGATCATAATCAAGAAGAAAATTAACATTTTTTGGGCAGAATTAGCTTGCCACACAAAAACAAAGGCTGTTTTATTACCAGTTTTAAAGCAACTCTGTAATCAGTGTGGCATGATGAATGCCCAGGTGCCGAACCTTTATCCATGTGACTTTCAGCAATACTTTTCTCCCACCATGGTCTGTGGTCCTACAGGACAGCATGAGTACTGGTACCCACTACTGCCCCACCACTTCCTGGTCTGAAAATCTACTGAACGTGAGGCAGCTGTTGAAGGAAGATGACAGGCTACCTATTATGTACTAGCAAGAGAAACAGTTAATGGTTTAGCAAAGGATTTTCTCCATGTGACTTTCAGCAATACTTTTCTCCCACCATGCTCTGTTGTCCTACAGGACAGCATGAGTACTGGTACCCACTACTGCCCCACCACTTCCTGGTCTGAAAATCTACTGAACGTGAGGCAGCTGTTGAAGGAAGATGACAGGCTACCGATTATAGTACTAGCAAGAGAAAAAGTTAATGGTTTAGCAAGGGATTTTCTGAGTCTGGCATAGCAGCAGCTCCTCATAACTAGAAGTGCAGCAATAGCATCCCTCCCTAACAGGCAAAAGATGTCCTGTGTCAGACTAAGCAAGGCAGGGGCAGCTGCCACCATTGCTTTCCCCATTCTGCCACCGCTGGATGGCCTCTTGGGAGCTAAAGGCTAGAGGTATGCTACTCCTGAAGTGCCTAATTCTCAGTGATGGCAATATAGAGGCCTGTCAATAAAAGTTGAATTCCAAATGGCAGTGAAAATCTACTTCATCTGCAACCCTTGCATCAGGTCACATCATGACTGTCTGTACAAATATCAACATCAGAGTCTGACATTCGTCTTCATGTAGGTGTCTGCCTACACCAGCTGCCATCAACTTCTTCAAGCATTGTGGAAGGAAAAAGGTACTTTTAGTATACGTAATCTGACTTACTTTGGACATCCTTTTCAGGATTAAATTAAATCTAAAAGTGCTTATTTCACTCCCGTAATCATAAGAGGAGTGGGAATGACTAACTCAGAAACAGGTATCTCTGTCTCACCAGATGCGTTCCACTCAATGTTGGTGTTACGCTGAGCAACAGCAAGGATCAGTGAGACTGTAATGCGAGGGTGGGTTGATTAGTAGTTTTCCTCGTAACTTGTTAGGATTGATAAAAAATGGCCAGGAGGAATATTTGGATTCTCATCTCTCTCCCTTCTGGACCTCCAAACCCCAGTTATTCTCATTCAGAAACCTGTTGTTTTGGCTTCTTATTACCCTTGGAGTCAGTGGAGTGTATACTTCATGCTAGCAACAAAAGCAGAAGACAAAATTAATATGTCACAAACAAGGAGTGATGCTACATAAATGAAGCACAGAATTTCTCATTTGTGCCATCATCTTTTGAGATACTCCCCATATATTCTTCCCCTAGAACAGGCCCCCAGAGGAGTTTTGTTTTCATGGAGCCATTGCTGGTATCAGACCGGTGTGCTGGGCTTTCCTTATATTTCTCCGTGTGACTTCTGAGAGAACTGCAATGATCCCTTCTGCCTTTGCAGTCTGTGAATAGTCATTTGACTGTGGAGGTAAGCAGGGTATTCAGAAGTGTCAGCCCTGTCACTCCTCAAATGACCATATGCAACATCAAGTTTGGCCCCAGAGATGGGCAGGTCAAGAGCCAAGTTGTTTAGTTGTTTTGATCATAACATCATAGAATCACAGAATGGTTCAGATTAGAAGGGAGCTCTGGAGTCCAGCTCCCCTGCTCAAGCAGGATCACCTACAGCTAATTGTCTAGGACCGTGTCCAGATGGCTTTTGAGTATCTCCAAGATGGAGACTCTACCATCTCCTTGGGGAACCTGTGCCAGTGCTCAGTCATGTTTCCTGAAATATGCTTCCTGATGTTCAGACAGAGCCTTCTGTGTTTCAGTTTGTGCTCATTGCCTCTGGTCCTGTCACTGAACACCACTGGAAAGTGCCGGGCTCTGTCTTTTTTACACCCTCCAGATATTTGTACATATTGATGAGATCCCCCCCAAACCTTCTGTTCTCCAGGCTGACCAGTCCCAGCTCTCTCAGCCTTTCCTCACAGGAGAGGTGCTCCAGTCCCTTAATCATTTTAGTGGCCTTTCCCTGGACTCTCCAGTATATCCATGTACAGGGGGATCCAGAACACCTTGATGTCCTCAAGCTTTACAATAATTTGTTCTGACACAGTCTGGGCTTCTGGGTAAACTACTCAAATTGTCTTAGTTTGATATCAAGTTTTGGTCATTTTCACTTAAGATAGTGGTGCTATTATTTAATATTTATCTTATTATTGTTTTTATTATTTTGTTATTACTTACTGTTATTACTCTGAGGGCTTCCGTGGGAGCACAGTGGGACTCGCTCAGTGCAAAACAGCTCTATCTCTGGCAGGTATCCTGAAGTGTTGTCATCAGCGTTGCTCAAAAGATCTTCAGTAAGGAAAGTATATATGAGAGTTCTCTAATATATATATACTAGAGAGCTGTAAGTACTAATAGCAATATGCCTAAGATTCAAATGCTGAATAAGCAGAGTAATACTACCCAACTTATCATGTCCAGTAGAATTATATTTGGGTGCTTTGCTGTTAAACAAGTCCTCAGAACATCAGCATAGAGTGTAGCTAGTGTCATTTGGTTAAATTAAGTGTAGAGAGATTTTAAGGCTGGAAGGTGAATGTGCGTTAAAAGCCTGACCATTTGGCTTTTTATGATCACTTCATACTTGACCAATAAAAATGGAGCTGTTGCTACCACAGGCTGTGGTGCCCTTTTTGTCTGTGAAATGATTAGGGAGGGAGGAAAAGAAAACAGACTTGCAGTGTGTACTGCATCTGTGACCTCTGTCACTTCACTCATGGACCTCTGCTGACATTGCTAACAACTTCTGTCCTTGAGAGAAGTGATCCTTCTTTGGACACTCAGATTTTTTTAGGCAAAGACATTTGGCTTCCTCATTTTTTCAGATAGACTGGGCATTTTCTTTTTTTATATGTAAGGAAGTATATCTATTTTCTGATATATGTGTGGAGCTGAAACTGTTTTATGTCATCTCCAACTTGTTGGCTCTCCTGATAACACCTTTAATGTAAAGAATGGTGCAATGGCAGCATTTTATCAGTTGTAACTATTGTACAAGAGTATTATTATGTACAAGAGTATTTCACAACTCTTGCAGAAGTTTTAAGATCCATTAATCCCGTAGTTTCTGTATGGTATTATTACAGTACTCTTAACATACTCTTGCAGAAGTTTTAAGATCCATTAATCCTGTAGTTTCTGTATGGTATTATTAGAGTACTCTTAACACGCCATGTGAGCACTTCACCAAAAAATCTACTTTCCTGAGGTTTTTAAGGGCTTGTTCTTTATAAACAACTTTGAACACTGCTTGCTCATTAGCTAGCAACATTCAGAGGGTCATCAAAAGTGAGGTTATTTGTGGCTGGTGCACTTCTGTTATTTATTTATGTAAGGCTGTCACATGAATGGAAATTAATTTATATTCTTCTGTGACTCAGATATTGTTTTTTGCCATTTGTAAAAACTATACAAGAAAATGGTTTGCAGTCTCCTTGTACAAGCTGTTAGATATCCTGAACTCCAGCATCTGTCTGTTCTAAAGGTAAGTGACATAAAAAGGTCTTTTCCGTGCCTTCTTTTTTGGTACTTTTAAAGATAATCATATTACTTGTTTAGAAGCAGGTATAAAGCACTCTGAATGATTGGTTCTGCTTCTATCAGGTATTAGTGAATTATCTATTGAAAGCATTTGGGACTACTATTTTAAAATAACTTTCAAAATTTCAGAAGACAAACCCTGTCTCTTAGATCTTCCTAAAAATTGTTTACAAGAAAGCTGTGTCTCTGCTTTTCTTTTATCAGCTGACTCAGTGAATGACAAACTTAATATTTCAGTAGAGAGGTATCTTGACCTATGAAATCATAATTAGGTTTCGTGGTTACTGCTCTCTCCTGCGCTGACTTGGCACAGTCAGCTTGGGCAAGGGAGGTGAAAAAGAGGCAGAAGAGAAAATGTAAAATCTTTTTTAAACTTATAAACACTTGTGCCTAACGTTACTTATGTCGGCAGCAATGCAGTTGCTTAGACTGTTACAGTATTCCTTGTAATCATTTGCTTGTAAATAAATGTAACACCTAACCATAGGTAAGGGTTAATACTGGAAGTGGGATGCAGTAAAATAAGAAATAGTAACTGCAGTCAAAATAAATGCATAATAGTCATTTCCCTTCAGGGTCATTCAGATTTGACTTGCCATTTATGTCTCAATGCTTTTGAACGTACTTAAAAGGAATTTGAACTGTGGATAAGGATTTGCTTTATCTGATAGACCTCACATAGCATATGTCAGTTGGAACTAGGGTCGTTTTCATGGAAAACTGTGTCTGTTTTAATGATACAACAGAGATTTTCAGACTACTTAGCAAATCATTAAGTTAATGCAGTTTTGCTGCATTAAGAGGGGCATTATTATTGCTTTGGATATACCCATATTTTCTTTTTTTGAGCAAAGCATTTTTTAATTTTTTTTTTTTATAGTATTGTTAAGTCTAGCCCAGGAGAAGAACACCCTTCTTTTGGCAGAACAACATAATCCAGTTTTCAACCTTCCTTAACATTTGCTAAGTAGAACTGAAAAATTATAGGCTTTTTTACCAGTTGGCAAAGTGGAGCTTGCTTTAAAATAGGTAACTACTGCTATACATGCCCTATACAGGCCCTTTCTTAGGGTGGGGAGCACCGAACTGGACACTCCAGATGTGTCCCATCAGGGATGAGTAGAGAGGAAAGGTCACCTCCTTCAACCTGCTGGCAGTGCTCATCCTAATGCAGTCCAGGGTGCTGCTGGCCTCCTTACTGCAAGGGCAAACGTTGCTGGCACATGGTCAGCTTGTTGTCCACCAAGACCCTCAGATCCTTTTCTGCAAAGCTACTTTCAGAGACGATTAACCTTATAATGCCAAATTTGCTTTGGAAACTGATTGAAACCCTGAGGGCTGAGGTCTGCATTAGGGCTTAAATGTATCAATGCTGAGTGTTGGAGAGCAAAACCTTTAGTCACTGAGCTGCAGAAGCTGGGATCCATGGCAGGGAGGCCTGCAGTGGGCATACAGAAGATTAAATGGCTTGGAATACCACCAGCATGTTTAGTGAGAGCTTGCCCAAATTATATCTTTGGGCAGGAAGATGCCTACTCCATCTGACAGTGGAATACTGAGGACCACCAGCAAGTATCCTAAATCCCATTCTCCATCTACTCAGATTCCTTCCCCAGGGCCTGCTATGAGGCAGGCACCTACAACAGTTTTCTGAAAAACTTGAGAGTTGTTCACTTTCTCTTCTTTTCCCTTAGCACCATGGTTAGGGCCCTTATTCAGTGTTTTGAAGTGGTAGCTTTAGGTCTTCCATTTGTTTGAGGGGAATCTCTTCTCAGGAGAGCGCTTTGAATTCAAGTTACAAGATGAAGTTCTCGCACTTCACATAACAGTATTAAATATTCACTGGGTACGAGAGAGCAGGTGATTCTTCAGCTTTGTGAGTCATCTGGGATGCAGAAGCCTGAAGCTCACTGTTGCAACTTTTCTCTCCCTTCTCATTCCCTTGTCTTTCGTTGTTTTGTACCAAGTGTTTTGTACCTTTTCAGGAGAAAAGGTAGAGAAAACCCTTTTATCTTTTTAAAATTATGATGCTTTACCCATCTAATGGATGTAGGTCACAGATACTCTGCAAATTTCATCCATAAATCTGTTTGAAGAGACTATTTTTTACAACACGTTTGTACAGTACATAGAAATTTGAGTCTGGATTGCTTTAATTAGGGCCCAAACTCTGCAGATTGTTGCAGCAATGCAAGTAGTGACTACTGCTTATGAAACATCTTGATTAGTTTTACTTGAGTTGTGATGGTGCATTTCTCCCCAGTGAATAGCAAAGTGGACCACTTGTGTCATGGTCAGGAGAAGAGAAAAAGCTTTGGGAAATAGTCTCCTTTTAAAAAAAATAATCATGTTTAAGTGAAAAGAGCAAGCTGTCAGAAAGATTTCCTGTAGGAGATCGGAAATAGGAGCAATAATAATGAATGAGTTAGGTGTACCATAGTCCAGAGATAGACAGTTAACAATTGTCCTTAAAAGCACACAGTTAAAAGCCAAACGATTGCATAGCATATTAGCCTCAACAATGGTTTGACATTAGGCTGGTATAAAATATTAATTCTTCATGAGTTTGCTGCTAAAGTATTTTTCTGTATAACTGCATCCCTTTATCATAGCTGTTAGGGGTAAAATTCCAGGTTAAATCACATCTTGCCTGCCCTAAGCTATCCATCACTTCTTAAATGCTTTTAATTATCCTGGAATGAAGATGTATTTTCTAGGATCCAGCATCAAGGTGACTTTCTGAGGTCAGGGCAAAGCCTGTGCTGTGCATAATGGAAGGGATGTGTATCACCTCACAGCTCTCTACTGACTGTTGATGCCTGGGGTGGCATTACAACACCTTGGAAGACAGCATTTCTTGAAGAACTTCTGAGGTAACGTAGGTATTGTGTTTACTATGACTAAGGTTTAATATGCCTACAATAGTTGTTTCATTCTGATTTCGTTTTCCCTTATGTTTTATTTTTGTCTGGGTCTTTTCTCCTATTGTGTTTCAGGTGGATTTTTTTTTTTTTCCACTGGCCTCTATTTTTCTTCAGTGAATTCATTGTCCTGTTTTGTACATGCAAATCCACTGTGTTCAAAATATAGCTGCAGTGACATCTGGGTAACCCTATCAGGAAGGTAAATATGGTAGTTACAGTCAATTGGGGGACTAAAAGGTCATGTGAATCCTGCACATGAAGAATACTGTGGCCCTATTTAAAAAAAAATAAAAATTAACTGGTGTGGCTTTACACAGGTCGTTCAATGAAAACATGGTAACTGTCTTCTTGAAGACTCCAGGTACATGCCTTTTGAGGTTCAATCACAGATTTGTCTGGTGTCCAGCTGTGGACATGTTGTAAGTTAGCTCAAGATTGCTTCTTGTTTGTTTATGCTGTTTATTTATGAGGTCTCTATCACTATGCTCATATAGATTTCTGTAACAACAAGTCACAGTTTAAACTTCTGTGGTTTGCCTGTGCCCTGTAGAAACTCTTCTCACATATGTTGTGCCCATATATGCAAGGTCTCCTAAATCTTTAACTACAAACCAACTCCTTAATATTAGACAGAACTTCAGCAAGCATGAACTGGAGTAGTCCCACTGACTTTTTATGAACATGTGTTAGTTTACAGTGGTTGAAGACCTTGGTTACAATGGATGTAAAGAAAAAGGAGTTAGAAATAAGTGCTTGTACAAAACAGATCCCTGGAAGAAGCCCTCCAGTGCAGAGTTTCTTTACATCACCACCCTAAATGTCCTTGAATGTCGCCTGACCAGCCTGGAGAGAGCAACCAACCTTACTCCAGAGCTCCCCTCTCTGTTGCTGACAACCTAGGCACGGAGGAGTGCTGGCAGGGAAGGTGAGGGCTCTTGTTCCTTGTTTTTAGTGTTGGCCTGTTGTGTCTGTTGCAGCCCTGTATAAATGAAGGAGGTCCTTATGGTACTCTAACATGACATGAGAAGAACACTCCTGCAAGGAGCTGTTGCATCAGGATGAGAGTTGGGCAAGCAAATCCCTCAGGCCACCCTTGCAGTCTGGTCACTGACTCTGTTGAGCCTCACCACTTCTAAGTTCATTAATACACCCCATGCTCCCACACAGAGATGATTCCTCAGAAAAAGGTAAGAGAAATCTCATTCTGTAAGGTATTTGTATACAATAATATATAACATATATAATGAATGTCTTTATATAATGTAGGTCATCAGTAAGACTTGAAAGAAAGTGTGACTAAAATTATTCTCTTTGAAAACTTTGTGTCTTTAGAAACACTATCAGGGCAAATGTGATCCCCAATCACTAAAGCTGCAAGACAAATATTAAATTGTTGATAATATCTATTGTGATTGATAAGAAGGTTGTACCACACTAACAATACACTGTTTAAAATGAAGATTAGAGCTTGTGGTCAGTTCACTAAAAGGACATCTATTGGTTAAGTAAGTTCTTAAGTGAAAACATTTTGGAAATTAGCTTTCATCTGCAGAGATTTATTGGGCAACTGAAGTGCTTGGGTGTGCATGAGTCCTGAGGCATTAGAATCTGCTGTCCTGGAAATACAAGTACATTCTTATGTTACTGTTCTTAGCTGCCTGGTTCGTTGCACAGCCTCAGCCACAGCTGTCCTTTGCTGTACAGATGGCTAACAAAAGCCTGGGATGCTTTCCACTGAGACAAAGACGCTAAATAAACTGAAGGTATGCTGAAGATCTGGTCCTTAGTTAGCAACGGTAGTACACAGATGGTAATTCTTGCCTTTGCAGTCTCAAGGTTTGTTTTTTCCACAATTAATTGTTGAATTGTGCATCTCCAGTTTTTTGGGGGTTTTCATATTTGAGGAACTCCAAAGAAACTTGAGTTCTAGTAAGTCCCACAGCAAGCCCTGTTGAATTATTTCAAGTACAAATCCAGAAGGGAGTCTTGGTTGCTTCTGAAAATTTTAGCCATCTACTGAGACTTTAACCCAGCTCATTGTATTCCACTCAAACTCTACTCCTTCTTCAGGCAGAAAATGTTTTGAAAAAGATGTCTTGTCTCAGCACTGAAACTCTCAGACTCAGCTCAAGTGCACAAGGGAAACTTCTGCATTTCTGCTCTGGTAACTGGCTAGGATCTTGCACTTTATTTATGACTTCCCTTATTACATCAAGTCCAAAATGCAGCTCATCTACAATTTCTTCCTTCTCTAGGCAACAGCCGATAGTATAAATTTAAGTCCTCTTATGTATCAGGCCTGCTTAGTCCCAGCACTGCTTTTGCTGTGAAATTCCATATTGATTTTGGGGTTTTTCTCTGTGCTTCTTAAGGCACGAATTGATTATGATTCACTGTCTCTGATGTCTAGTCTCTGCAGTTTCAAAGTTTTTCATGAGCGTGTAAATTATCAGCTGTGAGGTACATGCTCATTGCAGGGAGATGCACGCTGAAGTGGGTGGGAAGACTTTTAATTGATTTTTCAGCTGGTGTGTGGAACTCCTGAGTTTCTTTTTGAACCACCTGATCTTTCATGACTCCTTAATTGAGCCATAAAGAATATTCCATCTCTTTTTGCTTTTATCCATTTTTAAACACACGCTGATATGTACAATTATATCCACCTAGAAGGTTCCTCAGTACTGTATTAAAAACAAAGTATAAATATAATTTTCTGCTATTTGTAACACAAAGTTTTGAGCTCAAAGGCAATTTTCTTGCAGAACATTTGTGTATTAGAAAATGATGTTTTGATGACAAGGGCTTGTCATTTCATTCAACATTTGGGGGAGATGTTGCCAGTGATGCTGCTTCCTAGGGTTTTTGTTGTTTTGTTTTCCTTTTGCTTGCTAATTTTCTAGGCAGCCTGACTCTCTGCCAGCCGGGACATAGGACAACTGTATCAAATCTTTCTGGCTTACCATGTCCATATCTCTGGAGTCCTCTGCTCCTTGGGATGTCCTTATGCCCAAAAAGCTCATTAGATAGGCTGCTTAATTGCCCTGATCCTTTGGCCAGGCGGTCTCCCCCATTCTCAAAGTGACTGTACTGGGGCTAGCCAGACTCACGAGTTTGCCAGTTGGAAGGACTTGGGGCTGCCCACCTGTTGCTGTAGCTTGTGAATAGGCTACTCGGATACTGAAGGCAGGGGAGGTGGCTGACCCCGAAGAAGTCTATGGGATTCCAAGATTACGTGGGGAAAAAAAGGCCAAAGGAAAAAAAAAAACCCAACAGTTTTCTTCTGTGGGAAATCATAAGAATTTTTTGTTAAATTTGAGCAACAATATTTATAAATATACCTATTGTCAGACTTCTCTACAGATGATTCCAGCCAGCGGTCTTGTTGGGTGCTTTTCCTATATTACCAGCTGCTAAGTAGGAAAAGAGAATTTCCTCTGAAGCTCTGCAGGAATACCTATGCAAATGAGAAATACATACAGAAGTTTTACATGAAAATCACTAAAGAAGTATGAATCACATGTTAATTTTGTTCCTGGAAGAAATGCAAACTGTAGCACTAAGGTAAAATACGGTCATGTAGGCTTTAGCCTCAAAACAAGAGGAACCAAAAAAAAAGAGTTAAAGTAGAGACATACAGGAACAGGTCAGGAAAGATTCCCATGAGATTAAAAAAGGGAATAAGTATGTAAGAACTCTCAAGGGAGAGACATTCAGAGTAGTTATTTCTCCATGGTTTTCAACATATAAAAGAAGACATCATCAGCAAACCTCACACAGAAATCAGAAAAATTAAGGACAACAGTTAGAGAAGCCAAGACCAAAAGACAGTTAAAGAGATATAAAGAATATTCTTATAAAAGAATGTTTGTCACCTTAAATATAAGTTGAACTGCAAATTTGAATGTACTGGAGTTGGGGGGTATGAAGAAATACAGCAGCTCTGAAAAAATTAGGAATATAATAATACCCTACCATAAAATAGAGAAAATAGATTTGTTGCTTCTTCTTAAGAAAGCAGACATAAAAAATTACTAATCAATGGCTCATGAATCTACCCTGAATGGGACATTCTACCATCTAGTAAAAGAATCAATACTCCAGATCTAAAACTGGTGTAAATTAGTACAGCTGCATTGACCTAATTCAAGCCACATTGACATATACTAGATAAGAATCGGTCCTGTAGAGTAGATATTTGGTAGAAAATGTGTAATATCTACAACTGAGGGAATACATGAAAAAACTGAAGATATGTACCCATCTAAGTGCTTTGCCACTTGCCATGTTTATGCGAATGTCAAAATGTTAGCCAGTAGGTTTATATCAGGAACCCTTTTTCATTAATTTCAAAACAGATGTCTAGTAGGAGACCTACGGATTTGATGTAGTGTATTTGTAAGGGCTTGACAGGGAGCAAGGGAAAAATCTATTTCTTGATGTACTGTTCTTTTACTTTTTCGTAACGGTAAAATTATTTCCCCCTTCCTCTGAACTAAAGTCCATGTCACTGACAAAGACAAGATACAAGGCTACCCCAGCATGGTATTTCCTGCATTGCTACAGTGCATGCAGCAATGACCTTTGCTGTAATAATTGAAGCATATCTGATCCTGGAGTCTAAAATATTCTCCGTGCTCACTGGAGAGGAGACAATTTAGAAAACGTTCAGGTGTGAACCAAGGCTCATAGTGAATGAGGGATATTAGTTAGAAAAATCTAAACGAGCTGAGATGGTGCTTTTGCCCCATCACTGAATCAGATGTGAGGAGAAGGAGAGGTAAGACATTTAAATAAATATGATCATGTTGGACACATATCAAAGATGCTCTACAGAAATAGTAGTGAATGAATAATAAAACTTCATTGTGAGCATGCTCGTAACTGACATAGGTTAACTTGGATGCCTGGATTACCAACAAAAGAAGTGGTAGATGATATTCACATTATTACAAGTTGCTTTCATTCTTGACAACCTGGTGGCCTTGGGTTCAGTTTGTAGAGGTCTCCTGTAATGATAATTATTTTGCTTCAGGCATACCAGCTGCATTTGTTGGCTGCATAACAGCATCTTATTTCCATTAATTTATCTTCAAACTCCATACTGTCATCTTAATGGAGAATGGGAAACTTGAATATCCTACTTATTTAGACTCTTATAAGAAAAAAAAGTATAGATCTGGCTTGCATTGTATTAACATTGATGTGTAGTACAGGAGGGGTCAAGGTTCAATTATTTCATTGTCAACATTCAAGTGGGTAATCTCAAATGTTTAGTTTTGTTTACAATGTACTCAGATGTTACTTTTTGAAATAAAAGGAAAGTTTCTTTTTTTTTCAAGCATGAACACTTCTCAGATGAAATTGCAGTTAATTGAAGCTGTAATTGCTTTAGATGAACATCATTACAATGTTTAGAAAGCAGTTTTGAGGGGTTTGTTTAAATCAACTTTTGAAAGAAAACCTGCAGCATTTTTTATGCTACATTTTAAAAAAATTCCAGACAGTAGATTTAATTTGGATGAAATGCTTTAAAAGGATTCTAAGATTTTACACACCTTAATAAAACACTGAAGTCCTGAATGAAGGAATGAAAGTTAGAAGGGTTACCAACAGTTTGAATGCTATAGAAGTATGTTATAATTAAATATATCCATAATATACTGTCTTGATACTTTTTTTTGTCGGTGAGAAAGCTTTGCTCCCACCCCATACTTGGGATCTAAAATGCTGCTAATGATATTGTGTCATCTGCAGATGTAATTTAGAATTTCCATAAGACTCTTTTTTTAAAAAAGGGGCTATTTTCAGAGAGCTCCTCCAGCCACCACATGCCTGTAGGGTGCTCAGTGTTTTAC
This sequence comes from Phaethon lepturus, assembly GCF_000687285.1. Classification (NCBI taxonomy): domain Eukaryota; kingdom Metazoa; phylum Chordata; class Aves; order Phaethontiformes; family Phaethontidae; genus Phaethon; species Phaethon lepturus. The sequence continues at coordinate 44,125 of NW_010525383.1, read as the reverse complement.
TGACAGGTCAAAAGATAATGGAGTATATATACACGTGTCTTAGGTTTGTACTTCTCAAGTGGCTGTCAGGGAAATCAGTGGAGTTGTGAAAGCAAAAAAAACCTGTGTGTTTCTGGTAAGTTACAAAAATACAGAGTCACAGCCATACTAGTAAAGCCTGTTTTTAGAGCTTTGTATTATGGAACAGCTACATGTCTGTTTACATATCTCTGTGCCTGTTGCTTTAGGTCCTTTTCAAAGTGCAACGGTAGTCTACAATAAACAGAACGCAGCTCTGTGGAAGGACCAGTGACGACTGCTTGATCCAACTCTGGCTTCTGCAAGAGCATCTGTCCCAGGGACCCAGCAGGAGCAACAACGTGTCACCTCCGTGCTCATCCAGCTGCTGGCTGAAACGGGGCTGCTGCAGTTACTGCCCGTGGGGCTGGCACACAGAGGGCTTTCTCGGGGGTTTCAACCAGGGCCAGTCTGGAGTCCAGGTAAACCCAGCTCCTCCATGGGAGCATCTTCCAAGTTGGGAGCAGAGAGATGATGTCAGTTACCGGCTGGTAGCGCAAACCTTTGTTTCGAGTAAATGCCTGAGTGACTTGGTGGGACCCGAGGGCTGTTGATATCACAATGTCAGGATATCACTCTTTCTCCATTTCTCCCTGTTGCTGAGTTTGTCCACTCCTTCTCCTCCCTTCCCCACACATGGTGTTTAAGCTCTACCAGCCAAAATCTATCATACTTTGTGTTGGCATACAATGTGCCAGCAGCCTGATTCAAACAATCAGCCAAGCATACTGTCTGAAGCATACTGATGTCAAAATTTGTTTGGTAATCACATCAAAATGCATCTGTTCATACTATTTCTTGGACTTTTGTGGAAAAAAACAGTCTTGGAATTTTTTTATGTCTACTTTTGGTACAAGCCCAAAGCTGAAATGCAGAAAGCTCTTTATTTAAAAAAAAACTCCACAAATTAAGGGAAAAATAATAACCTCACCAATGTTCTTCCAATGTCCTTAACAAAATTAAAATATCTCTCGGTGCTCCTATGCTAAAAGAGGTAAATATACATCACCAAGAGCGAAGTAGCAAAGGCATACCTTGTCTAAGCTTGGCACAACTGGCTGGAATTCTTACATCTGGAAGCTATCCTATAAGAGATGCAAAACATGTCAAAGAGGGATATTGATTTTTCTAGTATAAATCATAATAATTCCATAATGAAAGGTTTATTTTCCAGTATTAATGCATCTACATTTCTGATACAGAAATGTAAATAAATTATGCTTTTTGTCAACTTTGCTGTCAGAAGTTCTAAATATTGACCTGAGCTTAGGCATGAGCACTATTTTTATCAGCTTTTAGCTCAGAGACTGATAGAGAAGCTGTACAAAATACAGCTGTAAAAAATACAAAGGTCTAAATAATGCAATAATTGGTAATACTTACGGGAAGATGACAATGAAAAGTAAATAAGCTCCAGAAGAAATCTCTGCTGTGGGAACATCAGTAGGATTTTCTGGTCAAAATAGTGCAGCGCAGACTTTTCTGAAGATAAGAACTGGCCTTACAGTTACAAACTTTTAGACACAGCTGCTCTTGGCAGATGAAATGCTGAGTGGAGCTAAAGAAGAGAGAGTAGCCTTTTACTAGATACTTTCCTGTGTATAATAACTTTATTACATATTAGTTTATTGTAGGTCAGTGCCTTTTAGTTAAGGGATATATGAGCTGCTTTCAATAGATTCTTGAGATGTGATTGAGAAAATCATGTTCCTATATACAAGGAACAGTCCTCATGAAGTTAGCCTCCATGAAAAATGTTTAGAGAGTAACAAATTAAAAAAAATAAAATCCCTTCTCTCCAGGAAAATCCTTTGGCTTCAATACTCTAGGTTACATGTCACCTTGCCATGATAAAGCCTCAGGAATGAAACAGGGTACAAACCTATCTATGAGGATCCTTCTAGGGATTAAAGAAATATTCCCTCTAGAGGAAATCAGGTGAGATGGGGAAGAAAGGTGTGTCTGAAGTCCTCACTGATAGCTGCACAGACTGAAGAATTCAACCTCTTTTCTGTTCTCTGCCTGACGTCCCACTTTCCTGTCTCTGGTTTGATTCTTTCTCCCCACTACCTTTACATCAGGGTGGATGGGACTGGAAGCTGCATTAGAGGCTGTGATAATTTCCTTGTGAAAGACCTGCTGGGATGTTCAT